>NC_056733.1:1464289815-1464334815 GCF_019279795.1 Protopterus annectens
CTTTGTGTTTGCCTACATTCTGATATCAGTCCCTGATAGGGAAGGCAGCGTGTAGCTTGCACTCCCAAACATCTTCTTGGCCTCTTCCCACTGTATTACGTTTCCCTCTTTCATTATTTGTTCCCAGTACCTTGGTTCCTTTGCCAGTGTCCTCCTGTAAATTCCAGCCCCTATTGCTTATTTTTGTACCCCATATTGCAGTCACCCTGTCAGAATTTCCTTTTTCAATTCCCATGTTCACTTAACTCATAGTATACTTCTACTACTGTCTGAATGTAATATTCTGTATAACTGTTATTCTCCCATAAGGATCTGCATCCAAACTCCAACTCTTTCCTTATTTCTTGAGCCCCCATTTCATCATTATCTGTTTCCACCCTGAATTGTAGCTTTCTGATTGTGTTATTCATAACAGCTTTAACTGTTTAAATCTAAATACCCCTTCAAACTCATGTAATCCTAAACCTCCTTGTTCTATTGGAAGGATTAACTTTTCCCACTTGACTCTTGCCCTGTTCCCTTCCCAGATAAAATCCAAGTCTCTATTACTCACTACCTACAACTTCTCCTCTGGTTGAAAAAATATGCTTGACCTGTGTATAAAACTGAAGAGATTAAAACCTTGTTGCTTCTTGTATCCTGCTATTCATATCCATAGGCAAGGGCTTCCAGTGTCTCAGTTTTTATGTTGCCTATTGTTTAGTCTCTTCCCACATATCCTTAGCTGCCACAAGTGTCATTTTTAATACATACTCCTAAATACTTCACTTTATTATGTCCCCATACATACTAGTATTGCTGAAATGATTCATGTGTGGGTACTTATTTTACAGCTATGGCCTTTGTTTTATTTTATTGTAAATTCATTTTAAATCCTGGAAAAAAAACACACAAAAAAAACAAAAAACAAAAAAAAAAAACAAATCTTTCTCAAAATGTTAAACACAAATGTCCTTTTCTGCTTTTATCAGGTACTAAATATCTGCAAAAAAAAAAAAAAAAAAAATCAGAGTCCCGTTTTTATTTTTTATTTATTTTTTTTTTGTCAGTAGTTCTAAATATAATGCAAACAAAGGGAAAGAGGACACCCTTGCCTGGTTCCTCTGTTTAGTCAAAACTTCACAATCAGAGGAGGTCTACCACCTTTTTTTTTGCTTCTGACTCCTCGCATATCCTCCTAATTAATGTTGTTATTGTTATCAGGAAAAGCAAATGCTTCCATTGCCCTACTCATAAAACCCCAGCTTACTATGCTGGATGCTTTCCTTTCACCAAAACCCACCAACAGCGGTATTTTCTTACATTCTGCTTCTCTTCTTATTTTGAAGGATCAGACTGCCCCTTTTTCTTAAAGGATACCTGATTTTATTGTTCCCCTCCTACTATATCTTTTTTTTACCCATTTGCCAGGAGCTAACAGAGGTCTTGAAAAAATCTTACAAAAAAAATCTTAAAGACTGAGTTAATTTCTCTCTTTCATCAAATTGTTTGAGGACCCAAGTAGCTCAAGGGCTAAACATAACTTCCCTAGCTGAAGTAGAGTTTAAAATCACAGACTTTACTTCATCAGCAAACGCTTGATAACTCACCCAACCATACCCCCTCAAACCTGTAGCAGTTGCAGTGGCCCTAGACATTATTTGCACAACCACACACACTCTCTCCCCATAGCACATTTGGATACTTGGGACAGATTAGAAATAGAATTCAGAGGAGATGAGCTACCCTCTGAAGGGACTGTGGTCCACAGTATTCCCTGAAACTATCTACATAATTTAGAATAACCTTCCACATACTCTCTTGGTAGTCAAGAATTCTGTAAGCTAAAGAAGAGAAAATTATTTTACCAAATCTGTCCAATACCCTACCTTCTTTATCCACAGGAGAAAGATAAGTATGTACATACATCCAAATATTTCAAAGCACAGGTGTTAATGCCCTTCTAGCATACCAACATACCAAAACAGCTGTTCCCATAAGGTGTCCAAGCTGTTCTTAAAAACATCTAAACTAGTGCTTGCTTGAATGTAGTTTGGTAGTCTGTTCCATGAATCAGCTGCTCTCCGAGAACCAATTAGTACACATCCCATTCCTACATAATTTTCTACATAGGTTGTCTGATGATTTTCTACTGCTTTTTGATAACCTTAACCATTCCCAGACATAGTTGTCTCTAAATACCGTTTATACATTACCTGAATAACATCTCCTCTTCAATATCTGTAAAAGACAATGTAAGTTCAGATATTTAAGTCTTTCATAATCACTCAAAAATGTCATTTCCATGGATGTTCTTGGTATATTTCCGCTATACTCTTTCCCGTTTACTCATGCTTGGTTTCTTATAAGGTTTCCATACTTTTATTCCACACTCTAGTTTGGGTCTAATGTAATTTACAATGACAATCATTTCTGATTCACTAGACTTTATTAATCTTTTTATACAACCTATAGTTCTAGCACTATCATTAACCAATTGGTTGATATGATTAGAAAAACTCATAGCTGGATCTACCCATACAGGTCATTAAATGACACTACAGTTTCAATCAATGTGTGCTATATTAAATATTAACCTTTTGTTTTAGGTCTCCCAAATCTCATACGCTTAGTTTTTGACGTACTTAAATCAGCATATTATTCTCCTGTGCCCAAATGGCACTTTTATTCAAATTCTTTTTCAGACATGCGCTATCTGTAACACATGAAATCAGTTTACCCAATGTCAGGTCATCTGAATACAGAATGTAGAACACCTCAGATGAAAAAGATAGGTCTGAAAGATGGACTTAATGGTCTATATGACTGTGGGTTTGTCCTACTCTCCTTTCCATTAAAGACAGGTTTAATGAGAGCATGTCTCCAATCTTGTGGAATCTCATCATATCTGTATGACCTAATAAATAACAGATACAATGGTACTACAAGTTCTTGCTGAATTGTTCTCAGGTCATTACTACTTTTTCCCTCTCCTCCAGTGCTTTGCTTGGATCCAGTTTGCATAGTTCTTTTTCAATATAATCTACTTTGATTCCACTATCTGAGGATACCTGGATATTATTAGAACAACTTATCACCCCCTTTGAGGGGCCAAACTGGTTTGCATAAGAATGCATAAATATATTTAAAATCTGCTGCGTCTGAGGGAAAAAAATTAGAATCTACACACAATTTATCAATTTGTATGTCTTTACTTCTTCCACATCTTATGTAACTATAAAATGTTTCCTACTATGCTCAATATCTTTATATAAATTTAACATTTTTTTCTCGATTTTGACTCAGACAATGTTTAATTTGTTTGTCCAGCTTGTTTATGTCAGTTTTCAAAAGTTGTAGTTAGACCACTTTTCCATACATTTTCTGTCTCTTACCTTAATCAGGTATCTTGTTCTTATGCAAACATATCCCCCCTCGACATTGTATGCCTAGATCCCGATTTTAAACTTTTTTTTTTGCACTCAAGTTTCTCTTTTTAAAACTTCCCACATTCCTTCTGCAGTTTTTCCACTGAATGCATCACTCCAATTTGTTTTACATAATGACTGTTTTGCTTCCATACAACCTGTAATTAATATTCTGCGCGTTGCTTTAGATTTCAGTTTGGCAGAATTTTCTAGCAGCAAATTAACCTTTATAACACCATGATCATTCTACATCAATGGTGGTAAAACCCGATAAATAATAGCAATTTCTTCAGGAAAACTATGTCTAGTATGTACCTTTGATGGTAGTTTTTTTTTTTTTTATATAAAACACAATCTGGTCAAACTGCTGTTCATGAACATACATTGCAAATATTTTCCTTACTAATGCTGTTGAATCATTATTATTCCAGTCTGTTTCTGGCAAATTTAAGCCCCCAGCCACTATTATTACTTCTTCCCTCCTTTGTTTCATCCAAGAAATGTATGAATTCCTTTAAGTCACCAGCACTTGACTTTGGTGGCCTATACAATCCAATGAAAGGTTATGTACTCACCATAACGTTCCATCTGTGTTGTCAATTTTCATTCTTCCTCAACTGTTGGGTTCAGATCTGACTGATACTTTTTCCAAAGCGTAGGAACCTAAAAATCTAGAGCTCCTCCCTTTACCCATAATGCCCCATTGAACTAACATACCTCAGATCAAGTTTGCTGCTCCTAGATATAACAAGAGTGTCAGAACATGAAAAAGGAAGCTGGAGCTCAAACAGGGAACAAAGACTCCTAAAATACTCTTCGATCTCAGCAGAAGAAAATAAAGGAGTAGGAGGGTGGGGAGTTGAAGAAGGAAAATAGACAGCACAGATGGAACATCATGGCGAGTATTATGGCGAGTAGATAACATTTTAATCTGATGTCATTTTCATTCATTCCTCAGCTGTTAGGACAGAGTCCCCAGCTACCAGAATCCCAGGAAGACCCTAAAGGAGGACTGAGGACTGCTGAGCAAAGGCTGCTCTTCCCCTAGAGACCAGATCTAGTTTGTAATGAGTAATAAGGATGAGTCCACATTGCAGCTGCACAAATATCATCCAAGGATGCTCTAGACCAAATGGCTGAAGAAACCGCTGTAGACCTAGTGGAAAGTGCAGTTTTGTACCTACCATAAATGTAGATGTTCGAGGATCCACATTGCTGCAGTCATAACCTGTGGGTAGTCCGCTGTCCTCGGTCGGACCAAATACCAAAGTGTTAGGCTGGCGTCGGTCTTGGGCGCTCAGAACTGACGTCAGTACGCAGTGGTACTTAAGCGCATGACCAACGCCATATCCTCAGTCTTTCTTGCCCCAGATGTCAGAAGGCCTAAAAAGGAAAGGCCATAGCCAAAATAGAAAATACCCAACAACCAACATAGAAAAAATAAAAATTATCCCAAAAGAAACACAGCAACCCCAAACTATAGAGGGGAAGGAGGAGGGTTGACTGCAGCAATGTGGATCCTAGAACATCTACATTTATGGTAGGTACAAAACTGTACTATGTTCTTCGTCTCACATTGCTGCAGTCATAACCTGTGGGTAGAATCCCAAAGCAAAGGTAAAGGGAGGCTGGCATAACTAAAAGGCATTAGGAGCTGCTAACATGCCCTGTAAAACTGCAGTGGCAAACCCAGCCCTAGACTTGGAATAAAGAGGGAGATGGTAATGTTTGGTAAAAGTGTGCACTGAACTCCAAGTAGCTGCCTCCAAAATATCCTTAGTAGCTACCCCCCTCAAAAAGGTAGTAGATGTGGCAGTAGCCCTGGTGGAATGAGGTCTGATCCCAGCCGGAACATCCTTTCCATGATGAGAATAACAAAAAGCAATGCAATGTCCAATCCACTTAGAAATGGTTTGCTTTGAAACCGCTTTCCCTTGTGAACCCAAAGCAAAAGAAATAAACAACTGTTGAGTCTTCCTGAACTCTTTAGTTCTGCTCAAGTAATAGCGTAACTGCCTGTGAATATCCAAAGAATGCAAGACTTTTTCTCCTTTATTTTGGGGATCAGCATAAAAAGTAGGCAAATGAATAGACTGGTTTAAGGCCACATTAGAAATAACTTTAGGCATAAAAGTAGGGTTAGTACGCAAGGACACCCTATCTTTATGGAATATCAGGAAGGGTTCAACTGCCATGAGAGCCTGCAATTCAGATACCCTCCTAGCAGACGTAATGGCCAACAAAAAAGCAGTTTTCCACGACAAAAACTTCAACTCCGATGTAGCTGCAGGTTCAAAAGGAGGTAAAGTAAGCTTTTCCAAAACAAAATTGAGATCCCAGGAAGGAGTAGGAGCTCTACGTGGGGGTCTTATGTTCTTTGCCCCTCTAAGAAATTGCTTGAACAAAGGGTGAGAAAACAAAGGAGGGTCACAATCATAGTGAGCAGAAATGGCTGCAGCATGAACTTTCACCGAGGAGAAAGACAAACCCTTGTCTAATAATTCAGTAAGGTACTGTAGTGTAAAACTCAAATTAGGCACTGAAACATCAAAGCTCTTTGCTGTGCTCCAAAGAAAAAATCTCCTCCATTTATCAGCATAAACTTTTCTAGTACTAGGCCGTCTGGCTTCCAAAATGACATTCAAAACTTGTTGAGGAAGTTGAGACCCCCCAGGATCTAAAACAGAATACGCCAGGCTGTCAGATGCAGGGACTGTACCCTGACATTGAGAAAATGATTGCTTGCCTGGGACAACAGGTGTGGAATTGGTGGCAAAGGCCAAGGAGGCTCCTGTATTAAACTCCTCAGCAGAGGATACCAGTGCTGTCGTGGCCAATCTGGAGCTATTAGAATCATGCAAGGCTTGTCCTGTCTGACTTTCAAGAGTACCTTGGGAAGGAGAGGCAGAGGAGGAAAAGCATAGACGTGAAGGTTGTTCCAACTGAAAGATAGAGCATCCACTTTCCATTCCAAGCTTTTGGGTGAAACATCTTTGTGCAAAATTTTGGCAGTTGGAAATTTAGTGGAGAAGCGAACAGATCTATGTCTGGAGTTCCCCAAGCCACTGTCAACTGTTTGAATACATGAGGATCCAATTTCCACTCGTGGGGATCCACAATTTTTCTGCTCAAAACATCTGCTAAGGAGTTCTGTGCTCCTGGCAGAAACCGTGCTTGAAGAGTGATGTGCAACCTCAGAGCAGTCTCCCACAAAATCATAGCTTGTCTGCAAAGAGGGTAAGAATGGGTTCCCCCCTGCTTGTTAATGTACCACATAACAGTTGCGTTGTCTGTTTGAATCAACACCTGTACTGGTTGAAGTAAATCCTTGAAGGCCATCAGAGCAAATTGTACTGCTAACATCTCCTTCATGTTGATATGCAAATGCTGTAGTCTGGGAGGCCACGTGTCTTGAACCCATTTCCCATTGAAGTGTGCTCCCCAAGCCAGGTCTGAGGCATCCGTCGTCAAGACCTGACTCGCCTCTGGTCGGGTCACAGAGAGTCCCTTGTTTAGGTGACATTCCTGAGCCAACCACAAGAATTCCCTCTGGATGCAAGGTAAAATCTAAATGATAGTGTCCAAATCGTGGCAGTGTTGAGTCCATACATTTTTGAGATACCATTGTAGCTTCCTCATATGCAGTTTGGCATTGGGAAGTACCAGAATGCAAGATGCCATGAACCCCAAGGCTTGAAGGACTGTCCTTGCAGTCAGCCTGGACATTAGGGATAATTGCTGGAAGTACAGGTGAAGATTTCTTTGTTTGTCCGGGGTCAAAAAGGCCATCTGAGAGGCTGTATTCAGTCTCACACCCAGAAAGCACATGTCCTGAGAGGGTACTAGACTGGACTTTGTTTCGTTCACAGAATACCCTAGGCACCTTAAACTGCCATTACATACTGTAGATGTTGAAGTAACTTGACTTTGTCTTGAGCAAGAATCAGGCAATCGTCCAGATAAGGATAAATTTGTATTCCTCTTAGTCTTAAGAAGGCTATCACAGGAGCCAGGACCTTTGTGAACACCCTGGGTGCAGTAGATAAGCCAAAGGGCAATGCAGAGAACTGATAATGAAAAGTACCAGCCCGAAAACGCAGGAATCTCCTGCAGCTGGGCCTGATAGGAACGTGAAGATAAGCCTCTTTGAGATCCAGAGTTACCATCCAGTGATCTTTGCCTAGAAGAGGTAGAAGTTGCTGTAAAGTTAACATCTTGAACTTTGGAATGTCTAGGTATGTATAGAGAATGGACAAATCCAGAATTGGCCTCCAAGTGTTTCCTTTCTTTGGCACAAGGAATAGACGAGAATAAAATCCCAGGCCTACTTCTGACGGAGGTACCACCTGGATCGCCCCCATTTGTAAAAGCAAAGAAATCTGTTTGTGAGCCTCCAGCCTTTGCTGATGAGGTACATCCGCATGCCTTTGAAAGGAGGCAAGGTGTGAAAATAAAACTTGTAGCCTTGATTTATAATGTCCAGCACCCATTTGTCCTGGGTGACCAAAAGCCAATTTTGCTTGAAAAGTGCCAACTTTCCTCCTAGAGGAGCTGCCAGACAGGCAGAGTCTGGCAGCTGGAGATACAGGTCATTGGGTCTGTTTACGAAAAGGCTGACCCCTGCCCTCACCAGAAGATTGTGCAGGAGAACTCCAAGTCCTAGGTCTGAAAGAACCCTGAGCATGAGCTCTGCCCCTAGCACGTCTAGACCTGCCCCTAGACTGAAACTCGGAAGAAGGGTAAGACCAACCTTTTGCAGGCCAATTCCTGCTAAACTTAGGTGGCTGCACTTGTAAAAATTCCTTAACTGTCTGCATGGACTTAGCTTTGTCTTCCATCTTTTTCAAAACTGACTCCATAGGAGAACCAAAAAGAACTTCAGATTGTAGAGGGGCATCCAAAATTCGAGCTTTAACATGCTCTGACAAATTTTGATCCTTAAGCCAGGCATGCCTACGAATAACTGAACCAGTGGCAGCCACCCTGGAGGAAGCCTGAAGAGCATCAAAGCCACATTGCAGGGCATGCTTACCAACCTGATCTG
The DNA here is from genome assembly GCF_019279795.1 of Protopterus annectens. Lineage (NCBI taxonomy): Eukaryota > Metazoa > Chordata > Ceratodontiformes > Protopteridae > Protopterus > Protopterus annectens. Next base: position 1,464,298,267 of record NC_056733.1, read on the forward strand.
AGGCATGAACTAAGTCCTGCAATTCCTTACACTCTATACCCTCAGCTAAAGCATCTACCTTAGATTTCAACTGACCTAACAGAAAATTCTGGCACTTCAGCATATGAAACTGGCAATTTAAAGCCCTCATAGCTAGCGTGGAGGAGGTATACACTTTCTTACCCCACCTATCCAAAGCCCTAGAATCTTTATCCAGAGGTACTGGGTTCTTAACTACCGAAGCCCTGACACCCTTAGGTCCATGACTAATAGTTTCCGGATCAGCTCTAGGACTCTTATACAAATATTTATGAGCCTCTGGAACTCTATAATACCTATCTGGCTTGACAGGGGCAGGGGGTAAAGAATCAGGATTAAGGGAAGCTTCAGAAAAAACATCCTGAACAACATCTAAAACAGGGGGAATAGCCAAAGGTCTATGTTGTGGCAAAAACAAAAATTCCCTAAGCCTCTTACGAGAATCTGAAAAATCCTGACCTTCCCACTTGAAATGCTCCCTCATGGAATGAAGGGTTTCAGAAAAGGAAAAATCTTCTGGAGGAGAAGCAGAAGGACAGGAATCCTCTGCATCCGAATCAGAATAGGGAGGAAAATCCTGAATGTCCTCAGCTGAAGACTCAGAAAAATCTGAGGAATGCTCCAATCCCTCCACATCTGTCAGGCCTCTTGTCTGGAGGGGGAATAGAACCCCTGATTAAGGTAATCAAATCCTCTGCCATTTTCAACATATGTTTTTTAGGAACAGAGCCCGAAGTACCAGGGCTGCTGCCTGTACCAGAAAGACCAGATTTAGCTTTAGCAGGGCCCTTGGTGACAGAAGAAGAAGGCCTAATAACCTTTTGTAATGATGGGACTACAGAAACTTGAGAATTCCCCTCGGCCTGACCTAACTCCGGAGAGGCCAATTCCTGTAAAATTAAAGGTTCCCCCTGTGATTCAGCCGAGACCTCGGCTGGATCCACAGATTCAACCGTAGTTTCCATAGAACCGGCATCCGCAACGGATGACCCATCCTGTTCAGACTTTAACGATTTATCTTTTTGCTTCTTTGCGGTAGCGGGCGTCGGAGGATCCGACGGCATGTTGTAGTTACACCGCTTACCGAAAACAAGCCTAGCACAATCTAATCTGCGTTTAATGGTGCGCTTATTAAATCTAGCGCAAAAGCGACACCCGACTACGTCGTGCTCAGGCCCCAAGCAAGGAATACAGAGAGAGTGATAGTCCCTATGAGGTATCTGTTTCCCACAAGAAATACAATTATTAACTTTTTCTGACATCCGGATTAACTGAGGCAAGAAAAGACAAAAATATTCCCCAACGGGGTACTTAGCCCAACTTGGTCTTCGGTCTGAAACTCGAAAAACGAAAATTTCAGGATGCCGAATGGCACTTGCAAACGCTGCTTCTGCTTCGGACCATGCGGCAAGAAAGACTGAGGATATGGCGTCGGTCATGCGCTTAAGTACCACTGCGTACTGACGTCAGTTCTGAGCGCCCAAGACCAACGCCAGCCTAACACTTTGGTATTCGGGCCGACCGAGGACAGCGGACTACCCACAGGTTATGACTGCAGCAATGTGAGACGAAGAACATCAGGCTTTAGGAGGGTTTTGTTACAGGCAAAGCCAATTTTTCATAGATAATGGTAACACTCAGTTAACCACTTAGCCAAAGTAACTTTAGATACTGGACTATTAGGTATTAGCTATTGGGTTCTTCTTAGGCAATTCTCCTGCTACTGAATACATTGTGGAATTAACCCAATTTTCTTTAACTAACAACTTTTTTGAATTTCATAAGGAGTTATATCGTCAGAAACAGGGCACTGCCATGGGGGCAGCTTTTGCCCCCATGTATGCAAATTTAGCCATGGGGCTGTTTGAGCTTGAGTATATATACAGACATCAATTTTTTCACCAACATGTCATTAAGTATTATCGATATGTGGATGATTTAATTTTTTTAGTGGAAGGGGATCAGGCTCTGGCACATCAATTTTTTGTTGATTTAAACTCAAATAGATTTTCTTTGGAGTTTGATGGATTACAAATAGGCACTTGTGTTCCCTTCCTGGATGTTAAATTAGAAATTTTGAATGGTCAAGAACTAATTACTTCAGTAAATAGGAAATTTACAGGTACTGTGCAATATGTACATAGTTCTAGTGGTCATCCACCACATACCATCAATTCCCTTCCATATAGTGAAATGTTGCGGGTGAATAGACTATGCAATAATGAAAATATATTTTATGATGAATTAAAATTGTTATATAGCTCATTTTTACACAGAGGTTATAACGAAACTCTATTAAGGGAAAGTTATGGAAAACTTTTTAGACACACTGATGAACAATATAAAGGTAATAAAAAATATATTATGCAGAATGATTTCAGAAATCTAAATATTAGCCCAGGAGACAAAGAAATTATATATTTTGTTACTAAATATAGTTGTTTTTCTGGTGAATTTGTTAAAATAATTTCTCAATTTTGGAATTACTTATGTTCTTTGAACAGTGTTAAAACTTGGCTTAATGCTGAATTAAAGTTTTCGTATTGCAGGGGCAGAAGTATTAAGGATATGTTAGTAAAAAGCAAATTTAACTTTCCAAGTGAGGCTGTACATTACCATCCCACAAGCAGAGGCACATTTAGATGTGACAAATGTAAAGCCTGTAAGTTTATAGTTTCTTCTTTTGAACACATTAACAACATTGCTTTTCAAGTTAAACTTTCTTTTAACTGTTACACAGAAAGAGTGATTTATGCCTTAAGTTGTCCGTGTAAGAAGTTTTATATTGGAGAGACGAAGAGAGCCTTTAAAATCAGGCTCTTGGAACATGTTAGAGATATTAACAAAAAAGTAGAAAGCCCTGTAGCTACACATTTCTTACAGTGTCATAATAGCAATCCTGATGGTTTATGTGCAACTATTTTGGAACAAATACCAATTTATAAATATAATAGTTTGAACATAAAACGTTTGTTGCAACAAAAGGAAGCTATTTTCATTTTAAAGTTTAATACTTTATTTCCTGAAGGTCTTAATGAAGATTTTAATTGGAGAATGCTTGTAAACTGAATTATTGTGATCCTTATTATCAATTGTATTAACTGATCTAATCAGTGAATATGTATATATAGGTGAATAGTGTTTTAGTTATTTGTACTCCTTGAAGGCTTAGGCCGAGACGTCAGAGAGAAATCAAATTTGGAATAAATCGCTTTTTGGTGGATCCTTCTTTGTTGTTTCTTTTTTGGTGTGTTCCTGGTTGCTTCATTTAGATACTGGACTGCCTGATTTGGTAGCAGAAAAGGAAACAATTATTCAAATTTTTTTCAGTCTTTGGTTCTATGAAAGTAGAAACGAAGTTGGCTATGCACATCCAATAGATTTAACATATACTCTCTTTCATATGACAATTTTGGAAAGAAAATGGACAGATTAATGACCTAGTTAATGTTCAACTCAGAAGCTACCTTACATTAAAAAAAGATGGATTAATGTTCATAAAGACACCCTGTCCTTGTGAAAAATTATTTCCAAGACAGAGCCTGCAGGTCTGATACTCCTCTGGACAAGGTAATAATCACTAGGAATATGGTCTTCCAAGTCAAAAATTTAAGGTCAGCTTTGGCCAAAGGTTCAAGCAGTGGCCGAGTCAAGGCCTGAAACATATTTAAATCCCAAGGAGTAGGATCTTTCAAAAGGGGTCTAAGTAGAAAAGTTCCCTTGAGAAAAACTTTGCAAATTTTAGAGAAAGACAAGGTAGAGTTACTGATGCCCAGATGAAAGTTGGAAATGGCTGCCAATTAAAATTTAACAGTAGAAAAACTAAACACTTCATTAAAAATTGTAGCTAAAAAGTCAAGGACAATTTTAACAGACCCCTTTTCAGCACCCATGTTTTTGCTTAGGGCCAAAAGAACAAATCTTGTCCATTTACTCTTGTAAATGTTTCTAGTACAAGCGTTATGCGAAGATAACAAAATATGATGGATAGGGAAGGAGAAACTGGGCTGGGCTGTCTAGGAATCAGTGGAACTGGAGAAACCATGTGGTCATCCTGAAGCCTGACATGTTCGGATGAACCATGCCTGTTGAGTGAGACAGGAGGTCTGGAGTGGATACAGAAGATGAGGCCAGAGAAAGGGAAACCAAATCTGGCAAGGCCAGTAAGAAGCAATGAGGTTAACGGTGTTCTTCAGCTGGAATACCTTCTGAAGAAATTTGGGAATGAGGAGTAACGGGGAGTAAGCATAAAGAAGGCCAGTGAGCCCAGCGTGAACTAGAGCATCTCTCGGCGACTCCCCTGGTGGTGGTGGTGGGGGGGGAAATCAGGGCAAAGAACCTGCTGCATTTGTTGTTGACAGGAGAAGCGAAAAGATCACAGTATGGCTGGCCCCAACGATGGAAATTTATCTCTATCACATTGACAGACCACTCTTTAGGCATCAGAATGGACCTGCTTAGTTTGTCTGCAATCACGCTGGATTTCCCAGGGATGCGAGCTGCTACAAAAAAGTGAATGGAAGAGACTGCTCAATGTCAAACTCCTTTAGTCAGGCCTTCTGCCCTTGCTCTGCTGTTTTCCAAAAATCTGCCGTGACACTACAAAAGATAAGTGCTTACTTTCAACTGTTTTCTGCACCAACAGTTCAAAAGACAGATGCTAGAAAAATGGATATAGTGGTCCATGAACAGAAGACAAAGGCAGCATTGATCACTGAAATTGTCACACCCAGTGACTACAGTGTCTTGTGTACAGACAGACACAAAGTCATAAAATATCAGGATTTGCAGGCAGAAATGAGGGCAATGTGGAAGAAAGATACCCACACAGAACAGCAGTAGGAGCAATGGGTCTTATAAAAAATAATCTACAATTGTATTTAAATATGTTATCAATACATGTAACCCCATACAAATTTGCAGGATGAGGAGTCACTACTGGGCACACTGCAGGTGCTGCAAAGAGAATTCTGTTTGACATCAATGACTGAAATACTAATTTCATGAACTTTAATTGTACTTCAAATTCGGAATGGGGTCCATTACTGTCATGGTATTAGAAACCTAAAAGACTTGGAGAAATTAAAAAAACTAGGTATCAACCCTTATATCGTTAGATGCGTCTCTAATTGGCTCACTGACAGAACCCATATAATCAAAATAGGGGAATCCACCTCCAACAGCAGACCTGTAACCAGTGGTGTTCCTCAGGGATCAGTCCTGGGACCTCTAATGTTTGGAATCTCTTTTGCCAAAGTAAAAGCTAAAACTAAAGGTCTGTGGCTGACAAAGTTTGCCGATGACTGCAAATTGAGAGCGGTCACAAAATCTTTAAACAATGTCAACATCCTACAAGAGGGTCTTACACAAACAAATAATGATTGGTACAAAGGTCATGGCCTTAAAATCAATGCAAAAAAAATGTATTATCCTTTTCGTTAAGTGCAACGTTCCTGCTAACTATCATATCAACAACACCTTAAGTGTGCACTCAGTGGTGAGAGACCTGGGCACACACGCTGACACCAACCTTACCTTTGATCACCATGTCTCCACAGTGGTAAGAAGGGCATTCTATACTGCTCATCTCATAAGTAAGGGCACTGCATCCAGACAAATAAAATTTATAATCTCTCTGTACAATTCCATCAGGCCAATAATTGAGTACAACACCCCTTTTGGTATTGTACATTTCCAAGCATCTGCAGCAATTGGAGAGACCACAAAGGTTCCTCACATGGAAAATGTGCTTCCCTATTATATTGCCGAAAGTTTAGCTTGTTGAAATGCAAAACATCGACAGCTAAACTCCAAAACCGCGAATGGCCACCTAACCGAATTTTTTCCCCATAGAAAAAAATTAGTTTGGCCAATGGACACCACAAAAACCTTTAAACCCTAATTAAGTGGGGCTTTGCCCCCCCCCCAACTAAATATACTAACTCTGAAATCGTTCTACATCAGGGAAAAGGGCAAATTCTCCACAATGGCCAAGCAAATTATTTCCCTGAGAAAAAATTTGCATAGGTGGTCGTTCGCGTTTTTTTCTGTTTCAGAGTTCAGCTGTCATTGTTTTGCATTTCGACAAGCTAAACTTTCGGCAATATAATAGGTAACCGAAAATTAAAGGTCTTCAGCATCTGTCCTATGTGGATCATCTGAAATCACCGTGACTTTATTCTGTTTCATACAGACTACTCAGAGGTGATCTGTGCCTTGCATACAAGGCAATCTTTGACCCTGCTTTATTGGAAATGCTACATATCTGCAAGTCAAATGGCACACAGATTACTCACTCTAAAAACGTTAACCTTGTATGTGACATTAATAGAATCTGCTGGAGGGACAGATGCATCTCCCAGAGGTAATTACACCTTTGGAATGGACTACCACTTCATGTCGAACAAAGCAGCTCATTGGCCCTCTTCAAATGCTATCATGACAACTGGATGGGTAACCGTAAATTTACCCTGGGGGTTCCACCTGTGTCCCTCTTGAACAGGGGCAACTGGTACTGATCGTGGAAAAAAGGGTAGAACCTGCATAGGCTTGTAAGGGCCATATGGCCATTAGCCTAGTAACTTCCTATGATCCTACAGCTTCTTGACAAAGATGGCAAGATCTGGTTCCCCCTTGTTTGTTGATGTACCAGACTGACATTGTCCAGCTGTATTGCAATTGTTCCAGATGGAAGAGTATCCTGAAAAGCCTGCAACACTAGTACAACAGTCATCTCCAGGATGTTAATATGCATCTTAGCCTCTCTGGAGGACCACATACCTTGGGGGCTGTCCTTCTCAAGTAGTGCTCCCCCACCTAACCTAGGAAGCATCCATGGTCACCATGGCCTTGGGGAGGGAAGGGCAAATGAACAGCCCTCGTGAAGCTGATTTGAATGAATCCAGCAAAACAGGTAAACCTTGCAAGCTTGAATGATTTTGACTGGCATGGATAATGCATGCTGGAGAATGGACCATTGGGTTGACAGTCCATTGGAAGATTATCAAATATGAAACCTGGCCAGCAGGACAAGGGTGATAGCAACTGCCATGGAACCCAGAGCCTGAAGTATCAATCAAGCCAGAAGGGATGCATTTTTGAATCACTTTCTTGACCTGACACTGTAAGATGTCTATTCGAGGAGGAGGAAGAGAAGCTATCTGAGTGACTGTATTCAAACAAGCACCGATGAACTCCAGACTTTGTGCTGGTGCGAGTTGAGATTTGTTTTTAATGGAGCACAGCTGGAATAAGTAGTCCCTTGCTTAAACCAGTTGATGCCTGGTTGACAAAGTCAGGAGCCAGTCATATAGATATGGAAACAAATGGAATAAGCAGTCTCAAGTGAGCTGGTATGACTGCCATGCATTTGAACACCCTGGGGGCTGTGGTGACACCAAAGGGCAGTGCTCTGAACTGATAAATGATGGCCCCAGCTGGAAGCATTAATATCTCCTACAGTACCTGTTCATTTTGATGCAATAGTAGGTATCCAGAAGATCTACTGAGCACATACAGTCATCCTTCTGCAGAAAATCTAGGTAAAAAACACACCACAGACACTTAAGTTTTAGATTGGCAAGCTGCCTTTAACAGCAAAAACAAAGCAAAGCTTGGCTGCCACGGAGAGGTTTAAAACCATTCAATACTAAAAATAAACAAGTATAAGCAAAATTAAAATGCAGTAAAACGCTTGGTCATCTTAAAGTAACTAGGATGAGTGCTTTTGGTAAGAATGACTTCATCAAATCCTGTTGTACTAAAGTTAGCTCAAATTTAAACAGAGGCTCAGCCAAAGTCTTCTTCCTCAGCCTCTACCCTTTCAATAAAGGTTTTAAAGGGAACATTCCATTTAGTCCAGGCAGTTTATCAGCCTGCAAGTCACCAATCTAGCGAGTTTCCACAATCGGTCAAACTGCAGAGATCCCCCTGGACTAAATGGAATGTTCCCTTTAAAACCTTTATTGAAAGGGCGAAGGCTGAGGAAGACTGATTAGCTGAGCTCTGTTTAAATTTGATGAGCTAAGTTTAGTACAACAGGATCTGATGAAGGCATTCTTGCCAAAAGCACACATCCAGTTACTTTAACTTGACTTCACATTTTACTGTGTTTTTGTTTTGCTTATATTTGTTGCTTTCAAACTATAAATAGGTTTAAACCTCTCCACGGTGGACAAGCTTTGCTTTGTTTCTGCTCTTATCCTTCTGCAGAAAGAAGGAATGGACTGTACTGTGACCACAGAGGAACTTTGTATACTGAACAAATTGGTTTAGTTTGCTGAGTTTCAGAACTGGTCTCAGTCCCCTGTCTTTTCAGGCAATAAGAATCCTGAAGAAGTTCTGGATCCTCTCTTGTCTGGGGGGGGGGGGGGGGTATTCTTGGAAGTTTTTTTTCTAGCAGCTTTTTTATTTCTAGGAAAAACTGCTTCCCTCTGACTAGGTGGGACATTGGGATTTTTCTCCAAACAGTTGGGAGGGGATTGAGAAAATGGTATGATATAACCTGGATATAATCCTATGTACCCATAAATCTTGTGCGTTTAGCCAGGCTCTCAGATGCATGGATAGACTACCCCTGACAGCCTCCAGAGATGGACAGACATACCCCATCAGCACTCTTGAATGGACACCCGAGAAAAATTCTCCGGACCCTTGGTTGTATGGACCACCTCTGCCACGAGGATGGCATCTTCCATTAGACGTCTCCCCTCTTTCCCTGGGGGAACTATCTCTGCATGCCTTCTGAAAAGAACTCTGGGGATTTCTTACACCACATCTTTCTTCCACCTCATTGGTTTCTAAAAATAGCCTTTAAGGAGTAGACCAAGGTACACCTATAGCAAGCAGGATGCTTCCTTCTTGCTCACACCTGGAGAATGTCTTCCACTTTGGGGCCAAAAAGCGAACATCCCGATATGCCTGAACCCGCCGCCTGTGAGGTACTTTCTGCAGCGTACGAGATTAATCTCAAAGAAAAATTATCTAATTTAGAAGGTAGCCAGCTACAAGGAAACTCTATTCACTTCCTTGGAGGACATGGAACCCGAAAGAGATTTGTTAAGTTCCTTGATCAAATTCTTTGTAGTCTTCTGAAGTGTGCTAAATAATTCATTGATCTAAGGGCAAAGGTTGCTGAAGCATAGACACACACCACCCAAACCTGTCCAGCACCCTAGACTTCCCTATTAGGGGGAAAGACAAGAGGAACTCTGAACTCTTTTTTGCTAGTTCCTTTCTTGTGGCAACAGCAATAACCATGGCATCAACAGGGACTCCCTTACTCCAGTACATACAAGTCTTTTGGAGGTGCAAGAATGTTCTGTGTTCTTAGGGAATTGGCTCAGTGGTGTCCAGTTCCTTCCATGCCTGCCAAGAAACCAGGTCTACAAGCTCACTGGCCAGGGAAGTCACCCAGGAGGTAGAAGAGCTAGACCCAGAAGCCTCCAGAAACACGGATTCCTCTTGGGATGTGGTATCAGAAGTCCAACCACCTCTTTAAGGAGCTCCAGGATGTCTCCAAGAGAGACATCAGGTGGTGATCTAGTGGACCCCTCACCCTCATCAAAATCAGTGTCCTCCATGAGAGATTACTCTGGGGAAACTAATTGCCTCCTTTTTCATATGCTTTTACAAGGGATTTCCTCGGTGGGATACTCTGGGGAAGTATCAGAAGAGACAATGATACCCTGACAGGCTGGCTGAAGGCTTGATTGGGTTGGCTATCCCAGTGGAGCGGATAATTGAGATTCAGAACACAAAACAAAATGAGGTAAAGATGTCTAATCCGAAGAGGCCAAGAGTGTCTGTTCTCTAGGCATAGAGAATCTCTCCACCACCTCAAAAGTGGAGCACTTAGGAGACACAGAAGTCAACAGATATGAAACTGAACCCTCTCGGATCATTAGCCCCTGCAGCCTTGTCAGTACTCCACCAGAGGAATGAGCCAGGACTAGGCTATCTAAACACAGAGGACTCAAGGGGAAGAGACCGCTCCAAAACCTTCAGAGTAGACTCAAATGCCCTGGAGCCAGCACAGATGCTTCAACTCAGAGAATCTTCCAGCTCCAAGATGCTTGGCGCCAGTCAAATCAGGGGTACCCACTGGAATCTAAGAAGGAAAAATCTTCAGATCCAAATAAGACAACCCCGAGAATGTTGGATCCAACAGCTCCAAAATAGAAAGTGCTCAAAATTAGAATACAAATAAAAGAGAAAGAGGGAGATAGTTGAAAAAGTAATATAAAATTACTTAGAGGGAGCTGACAAAGGTTTAAATTACTGCAGAATAACGGGAATCTAAAGAAGAAGAAGCAGAAATACAGAGTGCTAAAAGAAAGTAGCATCTGGACAATATGCATGAGTTTAGAAATACTGCTGTTAAGTAACTATTTTTGATAAATAACTTCAAAGCACAAAAACTTTTAGCACAATGACTTAGGCAACAAAGAGAAGGGCTGTAGTCAGACTTAGGGAGCATATAGCAAGAAAAACAACCAGAGATATTGTGAACATATTGGACACATTTTAGAAATTTTAATGAAAATTTGTATAAAACAAGCAAATGTGGAAATCAAGAAAGAGCACAAATGGAAATTTATGGAAGACCCAATTATGCAAAGATTAGAGACAGATGAGGCTCAACAACTAGCAGTTAAGATAGGTTCATAGGTAGGTACTAGGCTATCGGCCCTAGGGCCCATACAAGCCTAGCCAAAAAATGTACCCTGGCTTTCGCCACCCAAGAAAATTATTTTCCTGTGCCCCTGTCGTGCAGAGCCACAGAAGTGATCCCCGGAGTGAATTTCCCATTTCCCATCCAATCATCAAGATTTTTCTTGAAGAGTGCTAATGAGGAGCTCTGTTTGACATAGATAGGTAGTCTGTTCTAGAGTATGGGAAGTCTCTGGGACAGGAATCTATCCCTCCAGCATGTTGTTTATTGTGGTGACAACGTTAAGGTCCCTAGAGCATGTAGCTCGGAGGGATTGGGATTTCTTTAAGTGGAGCATGTCCAACAGCTCTGGGTTTGACATAGCTTTGTATGTTAGGCAGAGATCGCCCCCTGAGTAGGCGATATGCGATGGAGTAAAGCTGCACCTTTTTGAGACCGTCTGCATAGGGCATCTGTTTGAGGCCAGTAATCCTCTTTGTGAGGTATTTCTGTGGTCTTTCCAGTTGTTGTAGATGTCTTGTGAGGTACATACCAAAAGGGGCGTTGTACTCTATAATGAGTCTAATGAGTGATGAGTAGAGGGGAACAATGACCTCTTTTTCTGGATGAGAATCCTTTTGTGATGAGATGAGCCACGTAGAAGGATTTCCTGACCACTGTGGCGATGTGATTATCAAAGGAGATACTACTGTCCACCTGTGTCCCAAGGTCTCATCACATTTTCAGCATTAAGTAGACTACCAGCTATGTGCTAGTTCATGGGTACAGAGTTTTTACCAAAGGGGATGACAATACACTTTTTGGCACTGAGCTCCAGGCCATGGCTTTGACACCAGGTATCTGTCTCAGTGAGGCCCTTTTGTAGTTTGTCCACATAGTTAGGAGTTTCGATTATGGCTCCTAGTTTGCAGTCATCTGCAAACTTTGTTAGCCAAAGACCTTCTGTGTTGGCCTGCACTTCAGAGAAGTAGATACCAAACAGGAGAGGACCCAGGACTGAACCCTGTGGTACTCCACTTGTCACTGGTCTGATGTCGGATTTGGAATCTGCTACTTTCACAGTGTGGGTTCTGTCCGTGTGCCAGTTGGCAACCCATCTTGTGATATGGGGATTTATACCTAGTTTAGTGAGCTTACTTATAATTCCAGAGTAGGGGATGGTGTCAAAAGCCTTGGCGAGATCTAGTCTAGATAAGCTGTGTGAACCATTTTACCCTCATCTATGGCTTTGGTGACTGCTTCAAAGAAGTCAATCAGGTTTAGGAGACATGATCTGCCTTTTACAAATCCAAACTGAGTAGGGTCCAGAGTTTGGAGATACCAATGTCTTTGTTTATGAGTTCCATGACGTTCCATGGCCTTGCAGACCAGGCTCGTCAGGCTAATGGGGCGGTAGTTCCCGGAGTCCGTCGTGGCTCCCCCTTTGTGGAGTGAGATAACTGTCGCGGTGCACAATTCAGTGGGTACAAAGCTTGAGGTGAGGCTATGACTGAACATGGTGCTTAGGTAGGGTGCCAGTTCATTCTGTAGTTCATGTAGAACGCAGCCTGGGATATTGTCAGGTCCCATGGATGCTGTGTTCTTGGCTTTGGAGAGTGTGTTTTTTACCTGTGCAGCCGTGATTATAGGAACTTTGCATTCTTCCGGTATAGAGATGGGCCCTCTAGGGGGTGAGAGGGGGGTAAAGTTAGCTATAGAATGCTTTGTGGTTGTCTTTAGAGTCAGTGGAAATTTTGTTTTCATAACTAGCTTTGGAGGATTGGGATTTTATGAGGGATCTCAGCTTCTTACTGAGGTTGACCAGGGAGTTCCTCCAGTCATGGGATTTTACTCTTTTTTTTGCAACAGTTTCTTTCTTCTGTTGTAGAGTTTGTTTATGGCAGAGGACCACCAGATTGGCTTCCTTTTTTTGGAGGATAACATCTTGGTTCTATTAAAGACAGCATGATCCATACACTTGTGTAAGTGCTTATAAAGTGCATTTGTGTAGGATTCGGCAGTCACACCTCTATTGTCCGTCTGCATGGGTGTCATGAAGTTTGCCACTTCTGTCTTAAGAAGTGTGAAGTTGGCTTTTGAGAAGTTTTTTACGATGGTTTCCCTAACTGTGGCTGGGGGTGGGATGTGGATGTCTAGGCTGATTAGCTTGTGGTCAGATCTGACCAACGAGGAATTGACCTCTGGTGTGGAACAACGGTTTCCCATGTTGGTAATGACCAGGTCTAGGATATTGCTGCCCCTGGTGGGGGTGTGAATAAGTTGATCCAAGGCGTTGGAATTTATGAATTCTAGAAAACGTTGAACAAAAGAGTTGGTACATGAGTAGTTTTCCCAGTTAATGGTGGGGTAGTTGAAATCGCCCATTATTAGGATGTTGGGTTGTACCCTAATACTTTCCAGTGAATCAAGAAATGAGGAGTGTAAATCCTGGGGCATGATGGGCGGTCTGTAGCAAGCTACAATTTGGATTGCGGTCTTGCCCAGAGTTAGTTGCACCTGGATAATCTCGGATGCATTATGCTGTGCAACTAGCCTGGAGGTGTGGATATCCTTAATGAATATGGACACTCCTCTGCCTTTAGTGCTTCTTTCTGGGTTAGGTGGCCGAAAGGTGTGGTATGAATTGAAGCCTGGTAATGCAGGGGTGCTCTCTGGAGCTTTGAACCAGGTCTCTGTCACTGCACAGATGTCAATGTTCTCCATTTTAAGGAGTGCCTCGAGTGAGTGCATTTTGAGGTTTAGACTTCTAGCATTGAGTAGCATTACCCTCAGATTTTGCTTGCTTGTACCGGTTACGGTGGTGAATTTGTCATTTGAACCTTGCCTAAAAAAGGCACTATAGGGGTGGCAAAAGTCTTAGCCAGTATCCGGAATCCTAAGGGCAACAGGTGCAGGCCATCTCTGGCAAAGCATCGTGGACTGTCAATCATGTCGTCCCAGGCAGACAAATACTGGATCCCCTTAGAATGACACCAGAAGCTTAGCCAATTGTTGAAGTCAATCATTTTGTCCTTGTACTGTGGTATCATTCTGGGTGATGGCAGGATGCTACTCAAGGTTAGGGTCATACCTGCCTGGGATACAAGATCGGAGCGCGCCTCCATGTCTCTTTTCATGTAGTCCAGGGAGGTACGTCTCAGGTCATCCACACCAACATGGACAATGACAGTGTCATATTTGTACTTATTGTGGAGTGACCTGAGTGCATGCATTATGTGGCGGATCCTGGCACCTGACAGACAGCTGACAGTAACTTTCTCCTTGTTTAGTCTAGTGAGTGGAACATCAGTGTGCCTGACTATAGAGTCACCTATGACTAGAGTGTTGGGTACGTTGTTATGCCTTATGGGCTGTGGTTGAATGGCACACTGAGGTTGTGGGCTGTGTGTCATTTGGGTTGTGTTGGGGGGTGGAGTTTGCTTGCGTTTATGCTTTGGATGTCCATGATGCTTGGGCAGGTTTTTATTGAGAGCCTCCACGAATGTAGGTGTGTGTTTTGTGTTTCTATGTGTGTGTTTTGGTGGTGTAGGTTTTGAGGGACTATGTGATGAGTGTGGTGTGGTACAAGTGTTTACCCTCTCCTCTTGACTGTCTAGTCCAGTCTTGGGTGAAGAGAGCTTTGCTTCCAGTTTGGCTATATAAGTGCATCTCTCACAGGTTGTAGCGTTGGGTGGTAGGAGGAGAGGGTTGTCTGTGTACATGAGGCAATTGCTGCATTGCCCCAAGATGCTCAGATTCATCAGGTAGACTGGAGAAATCACTGGGAGCTGATCCTTAGACATGCCTGGATAAGTGCTTATTTATTAAGTACTAAAAACTGCTTTCCACTAGACAAGTGAGGAAAGTTGAGTGCTGTAGTAATTTGCAGCTTATGTAGTGCTTACAATGAGTTCTGAACAAGTGCTGAGTTCAAAGAAACAGATTTGAGTGCTGAAACTAGAAAACTGGCTAGATATAAGAAAAAAAACTAACCTAGAAGGCTTCCCTCAAGGGCTTGGGGGCTCAGAAGCCTACAAACAGTCTATACCACTTAACAGGAAAGGCAGGAGGAGGAGAGGAGATAAAAATGGTGATGTATAATCAATCTTTAAGGAAAATCTCCAAGAACAGATGATACTCTTGTAGAAGTTTGGAAGTTAGGAGGGAAGAAAATGATAAAGACATGGAGATTTTGTTTAACAGTATTTTAAAAGAGGGGAGGGGGCAGAACTAACATCTTGGAAGAAGTGTGGCTGCATTATCAAAGGATGGTAAAGACCCATCAGACCCAGGTTCATGTAGACCCACTTCAATTTTAGGCCACAGTCAAAGTGTTTAGGTCTATACTTACTAAATGAATGACACAGGTTTTGCCAAAACTGATAGATATGGACCAATATGGTTTTGTGGAGGGGACACAAACATAGGACAGCATTAGCAGAACAATGAGGATCCCAGAGGGAAACAGAATGTAATAAAATGCCTCTGTTTGTGGGCCTTGATGCATAGAAAGCATTCAGAGTAAGCTGGGATTTTACGAATACGGCAATGAAAGCATTTGCATTTCCCAATTCAATAATACGATAAGGTTAATTAGGAGAAAATATGAATAATTGGAGGCAAGAATTAAAATGGGTGAGTTCTGAACTTGTGCGTTGTTCTTGAACAGAGGAGCCAGGCTGGGGTGTTCTCTTTCCCTTTATGTGCGTTATATTTAGAGCTACTAGCAAAGAAAAGAGACTCAGAAATGCAAGGATATAAAATCGATATGACAGTCAAGAAAAGTTGTCATTTGCAAATATTTTGTACCTGATAAATCCAGAAAAGGACATCTTAGTATTGCAGAACATTTTGAGACAGTTCGAAGTCTTTTCGGGATATACAATTAATGAAGATAATACACATATTGGTTCAGCAATACCCATATTTATGTGGCCATGATAATATGAAGTATTTAAAAGTACAGATTAAAACGATTTCTGTTATGGCAGCTAAGAAAATGCAGGAAAAGACTTGACAAAAGAGAACACAAAAACAGACAAAATGGAAGCTCGTTTATGGATATTGGTAATAAGATAAACAGTGAAAACATATACAAAACTAAAGGAACTAAAAAAGCCAAGCATATTTTTATCAACCAGAGGAGATAAAGTGGACAAAAAGAGTTGAATTAATTTATCTAGGCGGGGAATAGGGCAAGAGTTAAGTAGGATATTTTGGCCATTTCAATACGCAAGGTGGTTTAGGATTACATAATTTGAAGGCTCACAGACTTAACACAAGCAGAAAGTTATAATTCAAACTGGAAAGGGATGAAGATGAAGTCTTAGAGTGATAATTCAATAAAGATGTTTAAAAAAATGCCAGAGTTTGTCCTGTAAACTAATACATTTCATTAAGAAATGTCCCACTGTGGGTAACTGAAAAAGATACCAACACTAAATACTAGCAGTCTCCACTGGATGGCTTTCATTGTTCTCCATTTCAAAGACACATATCCAACAGACACCTACTGTTCACCTTGTGTCCTTAAACCTGAACAGTTAACACCAAGTAGCAGCAGTATGGCTGCAGCACTCACATAAATGTGGTCCTCTACTTTTAAATGCATGTCATCCATCGGAGGTTACTACACCGCACAAAAGACAATTCTGAATATAATAATTTTCTGATTTACTTCAGTCAGCATGCAAAAAGAGTACGACAGCTGTTAACATATAAAATCATTTACATCTTCCTATGCATTCCTGCTATGAGCAAGTTAGTTTCTAGTGAAGTTTCTCTCTTTTATAACACTTACATTTTGGTAGGGGCCCACAAGGAATCTTCGATGAACATATCGCTCCACCAAGCTGGTTTTACCAACATATTCCTTCCCCAACATCACCACTTTTACATCCACACGTTGGCCACTCATACTTCTGTCTATGCTACCACCTACCAAAACCAGGTAAGTTCAGCTGTTGAAACAGCGTTGAACACGCTGCCTACTCAATTTCGAGCAGAGAGAAGAGCAGAATTGGTTCATGGACCATGGACTGACAAAGATTCAGACGCAGTGAGGACGCAGTTACAACATACAAATTCAGTTTGTTCTATACTTGATATCCAAGCAGCAACAGCAGTGAATTCAGATGATGTGCACAGAAGAAATCCCTCACCTGCAACAAAAGGAGAGTATTAGCCAACCACATCTAATAGTGTGTTACATTAAACAGTGAAAACTATAAGTGTGAGATGAGAAATCAAGAATCCTTTGTGTGAGGTTTTCTATAGTAAATTACAGACCTTACTTTCACTGGAAAAAAATAAGCTCACTTTCGAAAAGGAAAATGCAGATGTTAGTTTAATACCAACACTTTCAACAAGACTGACTAGTTAGTTATTTTTTTCAATGCCTACTACATAAAAAGTGGAAAGAGTTCATCTAAACCAAGTCAAGAAAATCAAAGCAGTTTTATAAAGGTAGGCATTTTGGGCAGCATCAGTATTTTACACAACACCAATATTTTTCCAGAAACATTTTATTTTATTTTACATTTGTTAACCGGGGGTGTCTGACTGAGCCGAAAAGGTCCTTTTTCAGCAGAGGCCAGAGGAGAAAAACTCCACATAGAAAAATTAGACATTTAGTTATTTAGACATGATCAGTATACACACAAATTACAAAATACATGTTTTTACAGTGGTATGCAGCACATCAACAGTTACAGTGGAGAGAACAAACAAAACATATTAATTTAAAAATAAAGGTAATTAATAGATTTGTGGTGTACAGCTGAAATTTGGAACATAGGTGGAATACATGCATAGTACATACATTGTAGATTAGTCAGTGTTTGTGAGTAAGACTGAAAACTATTATCAAGTACTCTAGGTTTAGTATGTGTACCTTAACCACTTTCACTAGCCTTGGGAGCAATCATGGTACTGCCAACTTCGCTTGAGATGTTGCCTAATGAAGTCTTTAAAGGAGGCTTTGGACGATGCGTTTTGAATGCTAGTGGGGACAGAGTTCCATTTATAGCCACTGAACTACTATATAGTGCATCGCCAAAGCTATTGTAGCCGTTGGTGACTTCTAGTAGTAGTTTGCTTGATGATCTAAGAGGCCTTTTGGCTGAGTGATGTTGTACTAGGATTTTGAGGGCAGGACACTTATTAGGGAGGTGATAGAGCAAATGACAAAGGCAAAGCTGATTGTTGATTAGGCAGTTCAAGCCAGTGGAGCTGTCTCAAAGCAGTACAGTGATGAGTCCTATATGAGCAATTTGCAGCAAAGCGGGCAATTCGGTTATAGCAGGCTTCCATTTTCTTAGTTCAGTTTTGTTGAGATTAGTCAGAATGGGAGATGCATAGAGTAGGGTGGATAGAAGTGGGAGCGAGCAATTGCTGATCTTGTGTTGTTGTTAAGAAATGGCATGATATGGTAAAGTGATCCCAGTTTGGCATGTACTTTTTTAATAGTTAAGCTGAGATGACTATCAAATTTTAGGTGGGAGTCTATGGTTATTCCCAATAGCTTAGCCTGTGCCACTGAAGTGATTGGAGTAGCATTTGTGGAGTAGATAGTAAATTGACTGTTATCAGTGTTTTTGTTAGAACTGGTTATAATCATAAGCAGAGTTTTCTTTGGATTGAGGATAAGCTGGGCTTTGGTAAGGTAGTTTTCAACGTCAGAGAATGCTAGTTGAGTTGTTTGCAGGAGGGTGGGAATGTTTTGTGCAGCACAGATTAAGGTAGTGTCATCTGCGTACTGAATGACAGATGCATGCTGTGTGGAGGTATGGAGGTCATTTGTGAAGACTGAAAAGTAGTGGTCCTAAGACAGAACCCTGTGGGACTCCTATAGTTATGGGTAGCTGAGGAGAGAGAAAATGTTCCCATTTCACAGCTTGGTACCTGTCAGTTAAGTAGCTTTGGAACCAGGTAAGAGTGGAATTTGATGGGCAACATTGATTTAGTCTGTTTAGCAGGATTTGGTGTGAGACTGTGTCAAATGCTTTGAACATATCCAAAAAAAAAAAAAAGAGTTGACACTTGCAGGCCTTCATTTTTGAGATGGTTTACTGTGTCTGTGAAGCATAGGAGTGGTACTATAGACAGGTCTGAAACCATGCTGAGTAGGTGACAGGATGTTGCTGTCTAGAAAATATTTTAGCACCTGGGTATGAATGCATTTTTCTAGGATTTTGGCCAGGGGGAAGAGTAAAACAATGGGTCTGTAGTTAAGTTCAGTGGGGGTCCCGCCTTTATGTATGGATGTAACAGGATATTTTCCAGTTTGGGCACATAGTTTTCAACAATTGATCTGTTTATGAGAGTAGAGATTGGGATAGCAATAGCATCTGCTGTGAGTTTCAAGAAATAGCTGGGGTGCAGGTTGACTGCTGTTGATGAGGTTTTTAGTTTGGAGAGCATGCTTTTGATTGAAGTGGTGGAAACTGTTTGGAGGGTAAAGCTTGTATTAGTGTTATTTGTATTGGGGGCATAGTGAGGAAGGAACTGTCCTGTGATAGTAAGGACAGAATAGAGTTCATAAAGTGGGAGCTGAAGTGTGTTTCGATGGGAACTTTAGTGTCAGGAGTGGTTGGTTTGGTGGTATCCTTTTGGGTGGCTTTTAGTAGCTGGTTTACATTTTTCCAAAATTTTTGGGGGCTTTGTTGGTATTTTTTAGGTTGCGCAGTTCGGCTTTGCGTTTATTTGTTTTTCTGATAGTAAAGCTAGGCAGTGTCTCTGGACTTGAGGATTTGTTTGGTTTCTTTACTGAGCCAGGGGTTTGTAGAGATTCTAACCTTGATTTTGCACAATGGAGCGACAGTGTCTAGGTGTTGTAAAAATGTTTTGTTGAAATATGCTACAGCCTGGTCAAGTGGGAGGGTTTTTAGGGGGGGGGCAGTCACAGTTACAGAGTAAAGTATTGAGGATGTCAGGAGATATTTTTTTTGTGTTTCTAGTGGATATATAGTTAGTGGTTTTGCATATGCTTGTTCTGCTATGTATAAGGTATATTATGTTGTAGTCACTTAAGGTGTCTGGGAGACTGCCTGCGTGGGGGTACAATGTGGGGTCGTTAGTTAGGACCCAGCCAAGGATGGATTCCCTTTTAGATTTTTTTTTATCCCATCTAGTTGGAATTTGGACTAGCTGCTTGTAGCCATGGAGATTTAATAGATTACTTGGTGGTTCTGATATGCAGGTGAGCCAATTTAGGTTGAAATCCACCAGAATAAGGGTTTCTTGTGAGTGAGTATGTGGAAGAACACCAGGATAAGAAATCTTCAAGGCTAGCAGGTGTATTACCAGGCGGAATATAGATTACAATTGTGGTGATGACCTTTTTAGGGTGAAGTTGCAGTTGTGAGATAAGTATGTCCCAGTTATTGGGGGAGGGGGTAGGAGTTTGGTAATGGACATACAGCAAAGATGGACTTGTACAGTAAGGCAGTTCCACCCCCTTTACGAAGTGGTCTGTCTTGTCTAATGATATTGTAGCCGGTAGGGAGAACTTCTGAGTTAGCTATGTTTTTATTTAGCCAGGTGTCTATTAAAACAACTATGTCTGGGGAGTAGTGTGCTACTGTGGCCTGGAGTTCAGGTATTTTATTTTTGATACTTCTAATATTAATATTTAGCATTAAAAGATGGTTGGTTTTGCAGCTGTTGTTGATTTGCCCAAGGATGAAAATAGTGGGGGTGTTATGTTCTGACATTTGTGTTGGAGCAATTTGTGTTGGACAGAATGGATTTGGGCCTGGGTTGGGGTGGATATCCCCACTTATGGTGAGCCTGGTGTTAAAATGGTGATACAGATGTTGGAGTTTGGTGATGAGTGTGAGAAAGTACTGTGTTTTTTTGGAGTAGGAATGAGAGCATATGTGTCTAGTTGTGAATTGGTCCGTTATGTAGTTGTTAAACAATTGTGGGCAGATATTTTAATGTGCAGTGTCTGTATATGACAGTGCATAATGTAATGTTGTGCTACTAAGTTTAGGGATATTGCTAGAGTGATAACTTGTGGTGTTAAAGAATTATGAGAAGACAGACTAGACTTAGTTGTGTGATAGTCGTGGTTATAAAGTTTAAGTTAGTTCTAGGTGGGGGTCTGGATAGGAATTATAGGGTTGCACTATATGTGGATGCGCAAGTAGTGTGGGTGATGTAAATAATGCCTAGTGGGAATGAGAGTGGTTGGGAGTATTTTTGTGGTGGAGCAAGTTGGTTTGGTATAATGTGATTGGACTTTAGGAGCTGTGATTGGTGGAGGTGATGTGAGAGTGAGCTGTGGGTGTGGCTGTGATTGCTATAAATGTAGAGGTGGTGGGAGAGAATAGGGGGGCAGGGGAGCGGAGAGAGCCCAAGCGAGGGCGAACGGAGCGGGGCAGAGCCCACCAAGACAAGAGTAAAAAGTAAGTATTACTTTACAAATTGGAACACTTTAAAACAAATTGCTGAGGTCTAATGGCTTACCAGCAAGCAGAATGCAATTGCCAAAGAATACTTGTGTCCTGGTGTGAGATTAGAAATTTAAAGATGGCTCCATGCTCAGCAGGATTCTAATAAAGACTTGGTATTGGGGGAGGGAGATGGCACAAGGGGTGTAAACCAGGTGGAATGCAAAGAAACATAACACCTACTTTTCAGGCCATGTTACTGAAAACAGGCAGAGCCACAGATTAACATCTAGTAAATGATCACAATGTTACCAGCTTATTTTAGAACAAAAAATATGGGATTTATTGGTCATCAGCAACCCAGTCTCTACTACGTCTTAAAATACAAGGACTGCTTAACAATTCGCTGACACAAATGATAAACAAAAAGTAGTGGTACTTCATAAAATGCATGACCTTTCTAGTAGTTTTTTAAACAATTCTTCACTCAATTTTACAGAACTGCATTGTGAAATGACTGCACCAACAAACAGCAGAGTGGCTCCACCGCATTCCAACACAGAAAAAAAAAATCCAGTCAGTACATGGGAAACTGCAATGCCCTTCTCTGTTAAGAGACACAACCAGTGGCCAAAAAAAAAAAAACACATTGATAGTTCTCAGCAAGGCGAGTTTTGAGCAGGAAAGCACGTCAGTACTAGGTCATTAAGTACTACTTATATGCAAGCAGAGACAGGAAGAAGCATTTACACTACTTGGGCATCACAAGTAAAACACTAGAGTTGTGTCTACTAGAATAAAACTTAGTGAAAAAATGTGACTAACTTTGCAATAAATCATACTAATGCAGTATATAATTAGTACATAATGAAATGAAAAAAAAATCATTAAAAATGTTGGCCTAAAGGTTACAACACTGAATTTAAAGGGGCACTAGCAACTAGAATTCTTACTCCTATTAAAATATGACATGATACAAAATGGGCTTAATAGTAACTTCATCCTTACTTAACTGAACAACAAATACACATATATAAATAATTTCAACTCCGTTTAAGTTTTATACCACATGAGAATGTGTTTCAATAATATACTGATCTTTTTTTATGCCATTTGGGTAGATTATCATTGCTTATTATAACTGCAAGAAGGAAGGATGACTGTCCAGCAGCCTACAGAGACTGGTCCTAGAAAGGTCTGTCCTAGACCTGGAGAAGGCATCTAGTTTATGGTGCTGTGTAAAAGAGTACACAAAGAGGACCAAGTTGCTGCCTCTAGAATACTTCTTTTAGCCAATCCTTTTACAAAAAGCCAAAGATGGAGCCAAGGCCATGGTAGAATGAGCCTCAACCCTGCCTGGAATTACCTTTTTTAATGCTCATCATAACAAGGTAATAGTATCCACTTGGAAGCACTTTGCCTTGCCATGGGTTGTCCTTTTTTCTTAACTTCACAAGAAATGAACAGTTGATCAGAGTTCCTATATGACTGTTCTGTGAGGACAGTGACCAAAGTGGTCTGCGAACATCCAAGGTATATATAGTATCCATTTTCCCTCATTAAGTTCAGGAAAGAATACATGGAGATGGAAAGTTTGGCTTAAAGTAAACTTGGATACCACTCCAATAGGTTCACAGGCAAGTACTATCTAGGTCTTAAACTTAATTTTATAAGTCATAGTAAACACAGTAACTATTACATTTGTAATATTTTATAAAACAACTAACAGTATCTCTGCAACCACTCAAGTTATACACAAACTGTAAGCAACATTATAATCATCTAGCTGAGAGCTTTCATATGAGGCTAAGAAGTTCTGCCTGTGTTACTTAGTCATTAAGAAATTTAGAAAAACATGAAAATTATAGCTATATAAAATTAATATCATAAAAACAACAGTTAATATCCATTTACCTGCACTAGAAAGAGATCAAATATTAATGCAGCTGAGTTTGCCATTGTGTACGCTTTAAGATGAAATCTTTCACAACCTTCCAAAAAAAGAATGTATGGTACTCCACGACAATCGAAGCAGGCCCAAAAAGTAGATCGATAACCAACAATGCTTTATTACACAAGATCAAGTAAGCGCTTTCGCGTTTGTATAAACGCTTCATTAGACTTTCAACATACATCAACTGAAACTCCGTAGAAATACTACTAATTATTTAAAACAACCAATAAAAATCCAACATAAGGATTCCTAATTAAAACTTAAAGCTCCCTAACATACATATATATCTCACAAACACATTTAACAATATAAAACGTACAAACTTAAAAATATGCATAAAAATGTATATAAAAAACAAATATAGCAACCATAATTCTAATTAGTGAATAAAGAATTATGTATATGCCGTGCTCTAAAACATTGATTTTTTTTGTATTAAATATATAAGTATATATCATATATACTTATTATATGTTACTGTTCTATTAGTGGACATCTACATGTTTCTTTATTCGCTAATTAGAATTATGGTTGCTATATTTGTTTTTTATATACATTTTTATGCATATTTTTAAGTTTGTACGTTGTTTTACATTGTTAAATGTGTTAGTGAGATATATATGTATGTTAGGGCACTAAGTTTTAATTAGGAATCCCTATGTTGGATTTTTATTGGTTGTTTTAAATAATTAGTAGTATTTATACGGAGTTTATGGGAGGGAATAGCATACCTCACAGACAAATGTATAGGATTTGATTCTCACCTTTGGGGTTGAGAGGGTGGCCTAATGGTTTAGGTTTTTGCCTTATAAACACAAGGTGCAGGGTTTGAGTCTCACAAGGGATAATTGGCTAGGCTTAAAATGGCTCACAAGGGCAGTTAGCCTAGTTCTAATCTATGAACCTATGAATGTTGAAAGTCTGATGAAGTGTTTATACAAACGCGAAAGCGCTTACTTGATCTTGTGTAATAAAGCATTGTTGGTTATCTATCTACTTTTTGGGCCTGCTTCGATTGTCGTGGAGTACCATATATTCTTTTTTTGGATTGTTTCTGCTTTGTTTGGTGGTACCTTACCCCATTTGGTGTCTCTTTTTCTGCGTTTGTGATTTTGTTTTGTGACATCAAGGGACATGACAGAAAAGACCCGTTTGAAGTTTCCAGGAACAGATGGTTTAACTACAAGTACCGGCAAATTTAAACAGCTATTGTTGACAGAAGGTAACCCATTGTTCATAGGTTCATAGGTTCATAGATTAGTACTAGGCTAATTGCCCTTGCGAGCCATTTTCAGCCTAGCCAATTATCCCTTGTGAGACTCAAACCCTGCACCTTGTGTTTGTAAGGCAAACACCTTAACCATTAGGCCACCCTCCCTCCCTCCCTCCCGATTATCATGTGTTGATTTGGCTAGTAATATAAGCCAGCACAAGAAAGAAACTGTTAACATCAATGTTTTACAATTGAGCAGAAGACTGGAGGATTCATTAATAAAATTAAGGAATGTTCAATGACAAAAGAGACACATGGAGGCTTGTCTCTCTTTTCAGATAGTTCCTAGGGGCCTCAGAGCTCTTAAAATCCCGACTTTTGGCTCTACTTACCCTACGTTACTCTCGAAATGGCAAAAGCTCAATCTGGAGACCAGTTTTGGATATATGAAGCTCTTAATAGAGCAGTATACATTGATAGAAAATGACCTCGGTAGTGAAGCTAGTAGAATCGAACAAGAACTGAGTTCGTTGATATCAAGTACACAGATGGATAAGTTTGTGAGTGAGCTTTCAGTAACACTTGCATCTCTCGATAGTAGGCTAATGTTAGCCAAAAAGAAGAAATTGGAGAGAGACTGTTTTGATTTCAGTAGGGGGAACGTGTTCTTTTGGCCGAGGGAATCCACTCGAACCAGAGATGCTACCCCTTCTCATACTAGAGGACAACTAACAGCACATCCTGTTCAGTCATCCACTTCCTTAGAGATGACATCACGTCCGCCACTCAGTGGTGGAACAACAACAAGAGCAGTAGGGACATCACCCTTAAGCAATGAATGAGCAGATACACAAGCCTCGCTTCTTGGAGAGCCTGTTAGAAAGAAAGTTAATGCATAAACAGCTGAAAGAGTGACAACTTCCAGTGACCTTTCCTCACTCCTTTTTTCGCTTCCATTTTTACCGGTGAATCGGCAGTCATGGAGCCCACATTACATGGGGAAGAAGCGGAAAATGTCAGGCGAGCAGCATGAGTTTCAGAAGAAAACTCTGAAACCAGTCAGTCGGACGTTACAATAAACTTATCCAAGTATGTATTGAAATCTGCTGAGAAAGCAGTTTTGGACAAGGGACTATCGTTTATTCCATCGCAACATGCTGATGCTGCTGATTTAATAGTTGATGTAAAATGTTTTACTAGAAACATAGCACTGTCTTTAAAATATGGTGACAGTAGTAGCGATATTAAGCATGACTATATTTTTAGAAAATCGTCAACTTACATGCCTACCCTACATCCACTGATAGATAGCTTTGAGAAAGCTTGTGAGAAAGATTTGTTAACTGCTTTTAAACTAGATAAACAGCAACTTAAATCTGAGCTTTATAATCTCAGTAAGGATGAAAGACTAGCCTTGAAAGCTTTAGAGAATAATCGTTCAATTGTTATTAGACCAGCAGACAAAGGGGGAGCGGTATTAGATAAAGAGTTCTACCCCTTTAGTATATGTGCTATGTTAATTAATTTATTGATTTATTTAAATTTGTTGACCGGGAGTGTCTGACTGGACGTAGGTCCATTTTCAGCGGAGGCCCGGGGAGAAAAGCTCCACAGTAAAATAAACAGACAGTAGTTACATTGGATTACATAGCGATTAACAATTTAACATAGCAATTACTTACAACATATTTACAGATGAAGAGCATAGTACATCAGTAGACAACTAGAATCTTTATCTGTGAAGTACATAACAGACATTAACAAATGTTACAATGAGAAGTTCCTGCTGTATAATAAGTACTAGGCTTATGAGCATCTCAGCTTGCTATAATCAAGGTAGTTAGTGGAGTGGAAAGAAAGGTAGTGGTTGGATGGGGTGGATGATATTAGAGTGGGAGTTGCAAGGGCATAGCCAGCATGTTTTTAGGTGCGCTTTTAGTAAAGTTTTGAAGTGGGTGCATGATGGTACAGAAGTAATTGTGGGTGGGAGTGAGTTCCATAATTTGGCTATGGCGCAAGAGAATAGTGCTTCACCAGCAGAGTTATTGACTTTAGTGATCTGCAAGTGATTTTTGTTGCTGGATCTTAGTGGTCTGGTGGTGCGATAGGGTTGGAGTAGATTAGGGTTGGAGTAGATTATGGAGGAATGGGACATTTAGTGGATGGTTTACTAGTTTGTGGGCGAGTGAGAGTTGATACCACTGAAGGAGGTGAGGGAGTTCAAGCCAGCCCAGTTCAGCAAGTGAGAGACAGTGGTGACTACGGTAGGATGCCCCTGTGGCGAATTTGGCGATTTTGTTGTAGCAGGTCTCTAGCTTGTTTAGATCACATTGCCTTAGGTTGGTATATATTGAAGAGGCATAAAGTAGGGTGGAGATAAGGTGGGAATTTGCTATTGAAATCTTTGCTGCTTTGGTGAGAAATTGCTTATTTCTGTATAACGTTCCTAGTTTTTTGTGGACTTTTTTTATGGTCATGGATATGTGAATGTCAAATTTTAGTCTATTTCCACTCCTAGCAATTCGGTGTGTTCAGTTGGGTATATAGTGATGTTGTCTTTTGCTGTGATATTAAAGTGAGAGTTGTTTTGAGTATGTTTGGTGGGTTGGAAGATGAGTAGTTTAGTTTTGTTTGGGTTGAGTATTAATTAATTGAGACCCTGTTAGTTGCTCGTATGAGGGGGCTGGAAACAATCACAAAGCAAAGACAAGTATGTGTTAAGAAACAAATCACAATTGACCAAGGACTGCTCTGAAACTGTAAGTCATTTCTTAATTTCTCAGGAGGAAAAACAGGATAACCTTGTATCAGTAGGCTACTGTGGTCATAGTTTAAATTAACAAACACACAGTATTGATCAGTTATGGGTACTATTTGCTAACAGAAGGGAATAAGAGAAAGTGGAAGATGTGTGTGTGTGTGTGTGTGTGTGTGTGGGGGGGGGGGCTGCTTACAAGCCAAAGCAGAATAGATACTAATACATATAGTACTTTGACAATGTCCCAGTTAGACAGATTAATCAAAGATGTCTATGATGATTTATATGACATGTTGATGTGTAGCATTATAGATGGCGACCTATATAAATATTTTTTGATAGAAAAACTGTTAATACCAATGTTTAGGGGTCTCCCTAAGATACACAAAACACTGGTCAACCCACCATTTAGACCAATTGTGTCCAGTAGAAGTTGGTTAACAGAGGCTGTATCTATTTATAAAGAGGAACAATTGAGACCATTAGTGGAATCAACTCATTTGATCCTAAGGGATACACAATATTTTTTAGAGACCCTTGCGACTTAGAATTGTAGTCCTATGAATGTTACTGACTATATGGTTACTCTAGATGTCGCATCACTCTTTACGAGTATACCTAATGATGTTGGCACTGATTATTTACGATTGTTTTTGATGCAGAGTGGATTTAGTAATGATAGAATCATCAAAATAACAATGTTGATGGACCTCAAACTTACAAATAATGTTTACATATGATAAAAGATGCTTCCTACAGACCACGGGTGTAGTGATGGGCACGCCCTGTGCCAACTCTTATGCAAATTTAGTTTTGGCATATTGGGAACATACTTGTATCTTAGAGCATACGTTTTTTTCCCAATTCATTAAGTATTACAAGTGTTTCGTAGACTATGTCTTCCTCATTTGGGGAGGGGATTTATCCACATTTAATGAATTTATTACCTACATCAATGGAACGACGACTTTTCTTACCCTGACTGGTAAAAGTTCCCAGAATGAAACTGAATTCTTAGATGTGCTATTGAAGAATGTGATGGTGTGATTACTACTGAAATCTAAGAAGTCTTGTAGGAGGAATGCATTTTTGCATCGTAACAGCATGCACCTATCACATATACATAAGAACATTGTCAAGAGTCAGGCACTAAGGACTTTGCATTCAGTAAGCAAAGATGAGGTATTTTATGAGGCCATTAGAGATGTGAGGACAGACTTTGTAGAAAGAGGATATCATGTTAGTGACCTAGGTGCTATACAAGAAATAGAGCGTGACACTTTAGGCCAACCTTATATTAAGAGGACTAGCCAGGTACATAGCAGACAAAGAACCCTCCCTACTTCGAGAGTTAACAGACTCGTTATTCCTTATACGAACAATAATAGGAAAGTAACACAGTTAATCAAAAAGAATTGGAACATGTTACTGTTAGATGATGATATAAAAGCAGTGGTAGGCACATGTCCCAGATTTAGTTATAAGAACACTAAGTCTTTAAAACAGATTTTGGGTTATGAGAGGAATAATAAGAGTGAACTTCATTCGGTTAGAAAAGGGACTTTTTCTGGTCATCACTGCAATCAATGTAGCTATACAGCTAATATTAACAGTTTTATACATCCAGATACACATCAGAAATATGAATTTCAGCAATATACAGATTGCAGAACAAGAAATGTAGTCTACTTAGCTATGTGTCAGAAATGCAACAGTTTGTATGTTGGGAAGACAAATAGGACATTAAGAGAGAGAATAAGAGAACATATTTATGCCATTAGTAGAGAGAATGAGGGGAATGCAATAGCCAGACATGTCATTCATAATGATACAACACATAGTTTTAAGTTTTTAGATTTGGAGTTAGTTACCCCCACTGAAAGGTTAGGAGACATAGGGAAACATGTGGAGAAAGAAGGAAAATGGATCATCAGATTACAAGCAGATAGAGGGCATGGGTTGAATGAGAGGGTTTCTCCAAAACCTTTTCTCAAGGACCGTGCTCTAAAACATTGATTTTTTTTGTATTAAATATCATAAGTGTATATATATATATATATATATATATATATATATTTATATTTATATATGATATATATATATATGTATATATATATCATATATACTTATTATATGTTACTGTTCTATTAGTAAACATATACATGTTTCTTTATTCACTAATTAGAATTATGGTTGCTATATTTGTTTTTTTTTATATACATTTTTTATGCATATTTTTAAGTTTGTACGTTGTTTTATATTGTTAAATGTGTTAGTGGGATATATATATATATATATATATATATATATATATATATATATATATATATATATATATATATATATATATATGTTAGGGCACTTTAAGTTTTAATTAGGAATCCTTATGTTGGATTTTTATTGGTTGTTTTAAATAATTAGTAGTATTTATACGGAGTTTCAGTTAATGTATGTTGAAAGTCTGATGAAACATTTATACAAACATGAAAGCGCTTACTTGATCTTATGTAATAAAGCATTGTTGGTTATCCATCTACTTTTTGGGCCTGCTTCGATTGTCGTGGAGTACCATACATTCTTTTTTTTGGATTGTTTCTGCTTTGTTTGGTGGTACCTTACCCATTTGGTGCCTCTTTTTCTGCTTTCACAACCTTGTACATAGCACATTTTTAGAATTATTGATGCAAATATGAACACGCAATATGTGATGCCTAGAGGAATCAGTAGGAGTTAACTGAAGGCATCACTCGGATATGAGTTACGACATAGCTGGGCCAGACACAAAAGCCTCCAGGAATACAGACTCCTCTTGGGACGGAGTGTCAGAAGACCCACCACCACTTTGCTTTAGGAGCTCAAGAACATCTCCAAAGTAGACTTCTTCAGGAGAAGATCTGGGGGACCCTTTCCCTGCATCGGAAATATGTGTTATCAGTGAGAGATTCCTGAGGGAATCCAAGTGTCTCCTTTCACATGTTTTCTTCTGAGGGACCTCAACAATGGGATTGGAAGTGGCAGGGGAGACCTGAGGGAATGACTGGACACCTGAACGGGCTGGCTGTCCCAGTGGAATAGAAGAACAAGGCTCACAGCGGAGACCCAAAGGTGGCTGAGATGTCCTTCCCCTACGTAAAAAGAAAGCCCACTCCATAATCTCAAAGTGAGTGCTTAGGGGATACTGAAAATGGAGACATCGGAGCAGACATTTCCAGCAACACTGACTCCTGAATCCCTAAGGTCTTCCACCCAAGGCTGGAGTTGGACCACAGCTCTCCAGCAATGAAGTTCCAAGGGCAGGGATGGCTCTGACAACAAATTGACCCCAGTACCCCTGGATCCAGTGCAGATGCATTGGCTTCGAGAGTCTTCATGATCCAAAAGGCTCCGGAGCCAGACGGCTTAGGGAAGCGGCCAGAGTTAAACGAGCAGTCTTTGGATCCAACAAGGACACACCCAGTGATCTCAGATGAGAGGGCTCCAGAACCACAGGCCAGACTGGAGAAGGAGACACTAAAGCAGGACATGCCATGGGAAGGTTCACTGATCCAATGGGAAACGGAACCTGTAATACTCCCATCTGGATCTAATGTCAGAGGAATTTCTTCCTCATCCTATCCACTTCAGCTTCAGAAAAACTCCTGGAAGACCTGAATGAGGAGTTAGTAGACTGTAAACCACAAAGGAGCAAGCGAAATGACACTATAAGAGCCGGCAACTTTAAAATAACAAAACAAATTTAATACCAGTTAGCGCTTTCAGCGAAGTTAATACTCCACCTTCTTCAGACAAACAAGAGAAATACATCACAAAGACATTTATAAGTGATTACTAACAATTGAATAACCAATCCGGTAAAAGTGCATTTAAGCTAGCTTACTCTATGGCAACCTTAAAGTAATATATAAATTAAATATCAGTATATGAAGCTGGCGAAACGAATGGTACATACAACCATGCATTCCTGATAAACCAGCTAATATACACACACAGGTAAAAATAATCGATATACTTCACGATCTAATTGTTTAAATTGATCGAATATATCTACAAAAATTAATACATTATATTATGAATTAATAACCAAATTAAAATAAATAAATAAAAATATATATATGTATATAAATATATAAAAAGTTCTTTGGGTAGTGCATCATGTATAATGACTTTAACAATAATACACTGGGCTTTACCATGTCAGATCTCTGACAATGATACAAATTATTAAAAAGCAGTTTGACCCACTGACTAGAATGTATTATAAATACATAATTGATAATTAATCATGCAAAAGCACCTCTGAATACATAAAGCTATTATGACAAACATTGTTACTAATGGGCAAAGACAAACATGAATATGATAAACACTTACTATCTATGCAAAGAAATCCACCTCAACACACATTTAATAGATAAACGGTCATTGATACCTGGGAAAATGTGCGCCCTAGTTCTTATCTGCCACATCAGTTCGTCTATCTCCAATTGTACCTGCCAAGCCCCACCTCGTATGTCGACTTCCCTATGTTGTAAAATCATAAATTTGAATTCATGTCCCTCATACTCAATACAATGCTTAGCAAGGGCGTTGGTCATATCTTTTTTAGTGATGGCATATTGGTGCTCATACATTCTTTGTTTAAATCTACGCTCAGTCTTTCCAACATAGAAAGCGTTACAGGAATTACACAATGCTGCATATGTGACACTCTTAGTCTCACAATTATAGTGACCGGTGACTTTATATATTTTACTGTTAATAGAAATTTGGTTACCCACCTTGATATGTCTACACTAAGCACAAAAGCCACATTTAAACATACCTGGAACTCTACTGGTACTAGACTTCTTTTTCTTTTCTAACATCCATTTTAAATTCTGACCTCTTCTATAAGTAATTTTTGGATACTTTCCCAATATTTTACACAGAGTATCATCATTTCTGATAGTATCCCAGTTCTTATTCAGAACCTCCTTGATTGATTATATCAAAGGAATATGTACATAAAAAACTGGTGTGATACCCTCCGTTCCTAACATTACTAGTTAAACTCGAATCGTGTCCCGCCAATCCACGATCCTCTGGAACGTCATTGGTCTGATACGTATGATTACCCAATAAAGGGATAAAATGCCGCCCAATACGTTTAGAAGTAACTTCTTTGATTATACTAATGATTAAACTATTTGGGTACCCTCTATAAATAAACATCCTTTTGAGACGGTCACATTCTACGTCATAATCACATAAATCTGTGATCATTCTGGCTGCCCTCACGATTTGTCCTTTGACCACTGCTTTTTTCTGATGATACGGGTGGTTACTTGTAAAATGTAAAAAGGTGTTAGAATACGTGGGTTTCCTATATATTAAACTCTTAAATCTGCCATTCGTCCTGTCATTAATCAAAAGGATGTCAAGATAATTAATTTCAGATTCCCCTATGTTATAAGTAAATTCCAAAAATTCCGTAAGTTGTGTAATTTTAGTGATAAATGCAGGGATAATTGACTTATCCCCTTTCCAAATACAAAAGATGTCATCCTGGTACCTTGTGTACCAGGTTACATGTTTTTGGAACAACTCTTCTGTAAATAATTTATTAGTTTCCCAATATGCCATAACAGCATTGGCAAAGGACCCCCCACAGGGAGAGCCCATTGCAACCCCTGATTTTTGTAGGTAAAATTGTCCCTCGAACACCATAAAGTTGTTGGTCAACAAAATTTCCAATAATGCCTCCACCAAATAAATGATGCTGTCACTAACCTTTTTTGAGTACATAAATTCTCGGACCCAATTTATTCCTGTTTCCTGGGGTATTACTGTGTACAAATCCTTGACATCTATAGTCAAGAAAAGCACTTCAGCTGAATATTCCAATTTATTTAAGTTACCCAAAAAGCTCCACGAGTCCTTACATATCTGCTGTTCACTTTCTATAAATGGTTTTAACACGCTATCAATGAATTTAGCGCAATTTGTAAGTGATTGACCCTCTCCCATCGAATATGGGTCTGAAAGGAGGGGCAATTGTTGTTTTATGTAATTTGAGAGAACCAAATAAAGCAGGTGTTCTAGGGGCAATCATAGACAAATACTGGTACATATCAGTATTAATTGAGCCTTCAAGAAATAAATCATCCAACCTTCCTTTAATTTTCTTTTGTGCCACATTGACTTCATTCAATGTGACCTGAATGTAGGAGGGTGTATTGAGGTACTTAGACATATAATCAACATAAATGTGGTGATCCATGAATACCAAGCCACCCCCCCTTATCTGGCTTCATTACTCTGATGTTACAATCCTTCAACAGGTTGACAAAATCATGCTCTAAAGTTGAAATATTACATTTGGGCTTATTATGCTTGTATATAACTTGATTCTTGATAGCCCATAAATCAACTTCGCACATTTTTTCTAAGGTATTTAAACCAGGATGGAGGGGAGAGTTAGTAGACTGTGACCTCGAGTGTTTATCTAGAGACTCCTCTCTAGGGAGTCAAGAAGGTATTGGATTCAGCAAACAACAATGTGAACGGATCTGAGGTGATTTGTTTTTTTTTTTTTTTTTTTTTTTTTTTTAAGTGGTAGGATCCATAGTTCTCTGATCAGATTTCTTTGCCTACGTCCTTAGAACCACCACAAAAAATGCTGAAGACATTGAGGGATCCGGAGACCTCTTCTTAGTACCTTTGTCTTTGGGAGCAAAGTCATGCTTCCCTTTGATTTCCTGGACAAGGTTTGAGACCCAGTTGGAATACAGGAAGAAATAAGGCCCTTCAAAACTAGTTTGTTCTGTCAATCATGCCATTGCATTGAAGCTGGCACAAACAGAACATCCTGAGAATCTAAATGGGCAATGCCCAAGCTATAGACCCATTCCCCCTGGGCATCTGAATTAGGTATTTTGTGCCTACAGGAGATACATTTCTTGAAGCCACCTGGTTTGCTTTCCCAGAGTGCTAGTCCTAGAGAAAAGAAGACATTTGGGCTGCAGGTTACAGACTGCCTTTAATACCAGGGATTGATATCACAGTACACGCAAAAAGAAAGGGAAAGGGGAGTCCCAAGTTAAAGACCTGCTCTAGTAGAGTTTTTAGTAAAATTTAGAACAGATGCTACCATTAAAAAAGGGAATAAATAGAAGGGCATATAAAATATTGCATGATGACTGTAAGAATCAGAGGAGTGTAGAAAATATTTGGAAGAGAAACTGGAAAAAACAAAATCTGCAAGGTAATACCTGGAAGATATATATATATGGCTCCCATATATACAAAGTCCAGAAGGTTTAGGATTTT
Organism: Protopterus annectens; assembly: GCF_019279795.1. Classification (NCBI taxonomy): domain Eukaryota; kingdom Metazoa; phylum Chordata; order Ceratodontiformes; family Protopteridae; genus Protopterus; species Protopterus annectens. Next base: position 1,464,332,563 of record NC_056733.1, read on the forward strand.
TGCTTGAAAATGTTTGAAGTCTGCTGAGGGTACGAAAACACCTATGCAAAGATTTTTTTCCATGGGTGGTTAGCAAATGATGGTGTGATGGGGAAGAAAGAAGCAACTGGGAGCATGTTTTGCATGTGTAATGAATTGGGAGATTTAAAAAATTCTCTACAAAATACTATGTCAAAAATACTGGGGGAGGCTTTAACTAAAGAAAGTAATTCTTTTGAGCTGGACCACAGAATCTGAATTGTTTAGACATAGTAAGGCCTTAAGTTTAATTCTGTTAGTTGCCAAAAAAGTAATGGAAATCAAAATTAAAACCAACTGTATTTGAAATATTGAATATTGTAAAAAGAGATAAAAGAACTGGAAGACAGATCTTTAGAAAAGGGAGGAGCAAATGAAGTATAAATAAATGGGATTTGTGGGAACAATACATGCAAAATAATGTTCAGGAGGATAAATTCAAAATGGAAAAAAACTAATAACCATAAAAATAAAAAACAGCCACCAAGGACAAAACCGGTAGTCTTGATCGGTGAAAAATGAATTTAATGCAACACTAAAACATAAATGACTAAGCGCTTTCACCAGATAACCATACTGGCTTCTTCAGACTCTTCATTTTTCACCGATCAAGACTACCGGTTTTGTCCTTGGTGGCTGTTTTTTATAATGTTCAGGAGGATGAATAAGGCTTGAGAGAAGGCAAGAATTGAGCAATTCATGTAATACCGGACAGAGAAAAAAAAAAAAAAAACATGTGTAATGTGTGTAAATGGAAAATATATTATTTTTTTTTTATTACTGTATGTGCATCTATAATCTTAAATGATATTTTAATAAAAGTTGTTTATAAAAAAAAAATCAATCTATACATCCTATACCAGGTATGTCAGTTTGTTTCAATTAAAACAAATACTGAAAGAAACAGTTTGGTGATCACCTTCTTGCTTTGTAAAGATGTAGAGAAACCTAAAATTTGAATCTAATTGCACTGAGTTGTCCAATATCTCCATTCTCTACACATCTAATTTTGAATACTGATTTCTCCGTTTTCCGAAAAAAAAAAGTCACATACTTCAGTATTCTTTTCAGGGCTTATTTTTCTGAGTTGAAATATCAGACATTTACCAGCTACTCTGTGCTGGTAACAGAACACTGCAGAAATTCACCATAAAGAAACAAGCAAAAGGTGTTCTATTGTACTTTAATTGGGCAAAAAGAAGAAAAACAGATACAGTACTAATTTACAACTACTCACATTTTTACCTTGGTGTTATTTCATGGTGACTTGTACTTTCCATCCCCCCCCTGTAAGCAGTCATCACACAGGAACCTGCTGAGATCTACTCCACCCACTGCGCAACTTTTTGATCTTACTAACAGTAATATACAACTATACACTATGTCATGACAAGGACATGTACAATGGTATATACAACAGTTCTCAGAAATTCACTGGAACTTCTTTCATGGATAAAAGCACATGGTAAGAACAAATAAAAGAACAGCAGACCTGACAATATATGTTGTGCAGCATAACTTAAGAGGGCAGTCTCTTGAACACAAAAAACATTTACAGGAAATGTGGCCGCTTGTTAGTGCAACATAAAAGCTCAGTGTAGGCTTAATGTATGACCAGTATATCAAGTAACAGTCCTAGCCATCCACACTTCGCTTTATACTTCAGCCAGGATTACTGCAGCAGCAAATACATGTTTTTGTAAAGTATTCTTTTAAAACAGCATTTGAAGGAGTGCAGGTTAGAAACAGTTTTGATAGCTAAGGAAAGGGGGTTCCATAATTTTTAAACACAGCAGAAATACAGGCTTAGACCTGGAGTTTTGCTGGATTTATGGATTGTGAGGAGATGTTTACTTTAAGATCTAAGGGGTCTAATTTGGGACACAAGTGTCGATTAATGGGCTAAGGGCAGGACAAGCAAGAGGGTTATGAATGACGTTGTATAATGTAATAAGTTGTATGTACTGGAGGTAGAGGGGAAGCTCAAGCCAGCAGGACTGCAAGCCGTTACAATGATGACTTGGAAGGGTTGGCAAATTTGGCATTTTTATTATAGCAGCTTTCAATTTAGTTTTTTTTTTTTAAGGAAATCTGTAAATTTGTTAAAACTGGAGTCCCATATAATAGTGAGGGCAAGAGGCAGGTTCTGTCCAGAGTAATTTTGGTAGGGGTGGTGATAAAATTTTTGGTCCTGTACAAGATGTCTAGTTTTTTGGCTTTTTTTTTTTAACAATA
>NC_056733.1:1464339815-1464352315 GCF_019279795.1 Protopterus annectens
CACAACTGGGAAAGCAATTCTGAGAATCAACAACTGTAGAACAGCAATAGTAATCACTGCACAACTGTGCTGCCTTAAATATGTCTCCTATACAGCACCTTTATTTCTTAAACTATAATAAGCAGCTTTTAAAAGCGGGCTTTGCACCTCACAATTGTTAGCATAACAATAACTGCAATACATCATTCTCCAGCATTCATTAATGGTACATAATCATTTCAGGAGATGGTGCTTATTCATTAAACCACTGCTTTAAGAAAAAAATGATGTTGCGTTAATGAAAATACCATCTTCTACCTATACAGTTTCTGAACATAACACATACTCTGTTTTAATAACAGAATAAATTATAAAACTAAATTGTGTTGTTATTCTGGTCTGCTCTGCGGGTTGATGCCCACTTAAAATTATGTCCACCTATACTACTGCTTAACGTAATAATTTAATAAAAAAGTGTTTAAAAATGCTAAATGAGCAAACTATTATAGATACTGATTATGCAACACTGCTTATTCTGACAGAAGTGCCATAACTGTTAACATAGTCTTTGAAATGTTGTCTTTTGTTTGCCTATCACATCTTTTTTCCAAGATAAGCTTTGTCCCGTTTCTCTTGCAGACCTGCCTGGAGATTTGCCTCTGTCATTCAAATAAATTAACTTGTTCTGCAGTATGCAGTTATTTAAAAGTTGGTTTTCAAAAAAATCCAGGAATGGGGCTTTCCCTTTAAAATGCATCTCTTTATTCCGACACTCATATCCCTGTATACAAGGATGACAGACTTGTACATTTTTATTTACTTAGTTTTAACTGGTCATTGGGTTGGTATACTACTCTTTTCAGCCACAATCCAGCCCATTACGCAGAAACATAAGGAGTACATTACTAACATAAATAAAAATAAACAAAGTTAAGTAATAACAAGAACATTCAATAAACCTAGTAAACTGTGTGTACACTACATAAAGTGTAAAAATATTCACACTTAACAAAAGTTGCATTTAGGAATAATACAACTTCACGCTAAGAAAAATACAGCTGGTTCTAGAAAGAAAAAAAAAAAACACTTAACGCGTGTACATTTGGATTCTAGACCAAGCGTGGCAACTTCAATGTTTATGTTTAAATTAAAAAAAAAAAAAATAGCAGTGATATTAAACAGGGTTTTGTGCAGCTGAAGCAAGCCTGTCAGAAAAGCTTTCATAAACAGCAAGTAAAACTCAAGGTCTACTTAACTTGAGTGAAGAGAAACTTCTAAGATGGCTTTTTGCAGGTGTAGTTTGTGTGCCAGCGGTGGGCAATAACCCTTCACTTAGGAGTATGAATGCGAGTACATTAAGCAAGAAATTGGACCTGGCAAAGGGGAAGCAGTTTAGCCTTGTTAACAGAGAGGCAATGAAGTTGCGATAAACTGTCCAACTGAATAAAAATCTTTTTAGATGCTTATACTAAGGCTTATCTGTGAGTGCAGCAATAATGGTCAAACAGTATTCAAGTCTTGGGTGTAAAATACTCATAGCAATACCTAATCTAGCAAGTAGACATATGTATCTATATCTGCCAGGTCAGTTGTTTTAGCTAGTCTTTTTATTATTATTTCTTTTTTTTTTTCAGTCTCGACATGACTGCTGATTTCATTGTTGCAGTCATCATGAATCCCCTTTCCCCATTTTACATGGGATTGGGATGTCACATCAGCATTAGTCGATGTTGTCAAAGCACCTAGAACTAATGTTTACACCACTTAGTGGCTAGCCCTAACATACCAACTGTTAAATCTACTATTACGAAGCCAGTACCAAACTGAAGAGAAGTCATTTTGCAATGGAGTAGCTGTCTCTTGAGCAAACTTATGGAAAGCTGCAAATACAGTTATCACTGACATACATGGTAGCGTTTAAATAAGTTAATTCCCTAGAAATACTACTAATGTAAGGATAGAGCAAAGAAAAGCATCAAGCACTGAGCCATGTGAAACACCACAAGACCCTGTAGCCGGCCTTAGGCATAGGCCAACTAGGCGGCTGCCTAGGGCGCTGCTGTAGCAGGGGCGCTTTTCCGGTATTTATTTGGTGTGGGTAGACCAGGATGGGGGCACCTGGGTGGTGTGTGGGGCGCCGTGGAGCCCTTTTGCCTAGGGCACCAGCTGAGCTAAGGCCGCTGCTGCCTGTAGTTAGTTATCAGCTTCTTTCATGTTTGAACCTCAATTTTAAAAATACTAAGCTGTGCTTCCCCGCACCATACAACAGACGCAAATATAATGAATCTTTTAAGATCAATGGTCAACTTTATTGACAGGAACTTGCTCATTCCTGTCCATGGTACTATGCCGAAGATATGAATACTTCTGGCTTGTCACTGAATACTTCTGGCTTGTCACTATGGGCTACACCCAGACCAAATGTGCCTAACACAGAGGGGGTTCACTGACAACCACCTAGAAGGGTTAAGCCCTTCATCCTCTGCTTACTTCCCTTCCTCTAAAACAAGTGGAATATGTTATGACACGGAGAGTACAAAACTTCCTAATTATGTATACAGTGGACGTGGTACATGTTCAACTACAGTTTATGAAGAGTGATATCAAACCTACCCTGATCTAGCCTAAACTTCCAGTCCTGTAACAAATAAATTACGCAAGTAGTGAAACTCACACCCAGCCAGTCCATTTTCCATACACAAGTCAGCACATTAACAAACAAGATTCTTAAATGCAAAGCTGTCGGACTCTTACACAAAGCATGCCATTTAAAAAATTTGCAGGCATTCATCGCTTCTCACATAAAAATGACAATCTCGCTAAAACTGATAAATGTGATCGTATTCATAACAATGACAAAGCCCAACAACCTGGTACGCACTGACTCTGCCATCAAAGAAAGATAATTTAATGACGGTGTTCATCAGATGATAGTCATAGGCTATATAAATTGAAAGATGACACCACCATTGCAGCGACGTCTAGTGTTGAATCACATGTTTTAGTTTTCAACGTCCCAAATTAAAAGTGCAAGGATGGCAGTCAGAAATATGACACAGACTCTTCTTATTTTTTATGTTTTTATCACAAGGAATCGTGTACAAACGGGCCATAGAGTTGCAGACAACATACTGTATGAAAAACAAACGCAGATCAGATATCCTGCAGGCTGCAGCACACCTCTCAACCTCTTAGCACAAGAAATATGGACAAATGCCACAAAATAGGGACAGATTTTAAATATCACTCTTCCAAACTTGGAAAGTTGCTAGAATAACAGGATTTGTGTCAACTTGCATTTTCTGAAGGCTATGAAGTTTGAAACCACGTATGACATTATTTACTGAATTAACTACTCGGTGAAGTCAGAAAACCATTTTTTTTTTAGGAAAGGACCAAACACGCGAGACGAAAATCTGGACAGGTGAGAGGTATGCAGAAGCTAGTGCCAAACACGGAAATACTTCCGCTCTTGGATGACAAAATGCCAATTCAGAGTGTGGAAACCACGGAAACAGTCAATGCAACACACCAATTAAAATAAACACCAACTGCAAGGAAAAACATCGGTTTATCAAACAATGTTAGCCAAATTCAAACCAACTACAATGTAATGCCACTAAAAAGTTTAATACGAATAACGAGATGATGTTTCAATTATTAACACAGTGAATTTGAATGGTAAAAAATGACAAAGACTACATCATTTCAACTTACCTTCCTCGGTGTGCCCTAGGATGGGAAGCACAAGAAGGGGGGCGGGGGGTTCAGTAAAATTATCTCAGTTTGGAGTCCAGAGTGGTAACAACAACAAAAAAGCGAAAGGGCCACAATAGTGTTACAGAAGGTAAGTATTTCCACGAGGAAGTCCTTAACTTTGCCACATACAGCTGGTCATGCACTCCCTACTACTCTTCCTGTATGCGGCGTACACTGTGGTTTCATTCAATGTACAATAACACAACTGAAAGCTTGCATTACTGCCTGCAGGCCTCGCATCCGTAAAGGGGTAAGAATAATAAAAGATGTGTCATCTGGGAGGCTGGACAGGTTGAAGTCGCACGGAACTGTAACATGTTTGAAACAGGTTTCGTCGGAATGTTATTAGAGAAGGAATATTAGCGGGCTGCTCTTTGATAAGGCGTGACAGTACAAGCAAATGGTAATTGAGAAGGGCTTCGCGACTGGAAAATCAAATTAAAACGTGAATAGTTGCTAGTAAATAAAGCATACCAAGTAAACAGAACATATACACAAACTATAAAGCCATCTCCTCGTTCAATACAAAAGCTGGAATTATAAGTCACGCGGTTCTAAAGCTGAATTTTGACCTCCTCACGTGATAGTAGGATGCTCGCTCTACTAGGAAGTGGCTACTGTAAAGGTTGACCTTTTCGCAGTTTCTTTCAGATGGCGGAGGTGGTTAGGATGGACTTGAAGCAATGACGTCCAGACTTATCCATTATAGTGGATTTAAGTGCAATTTTCCCCGAAGACGGTGCTAGGGAAAATATTCCTGAATTTCTTGAAATAGGTAAGTTGGGGACTGACTTGTCCTCAACGCAAATGCTGGTTGTATTGGACAAAAGAAAATAATTTTTAGAGTTTGAAAAGAGCATGGCAAGCCTTTCTGTTAAGTTGCTATTGTGATGTCGTATAGTACCTAATTTCTCGAACCCGTGGCCTTTAACTTTCCAACTATATAATGTTCAACTTAATGCCTCACGATTGAATTGAGCACGTGTTTTCTTTATGAATTACGTGTCCACGTTGTTGTTAGTCGTTTTTTAGATGGTTTATAGTAATTGCAAATTAAAGTGGTGCTAAGAAAAAAAAAGGTTGGTGAGAGGGCAGTATTGGATATGTGGAAAGGGTGATACTGAGATTTTATGCATGTGTTGCAGTAGTTGTAAAAGGCACGTTGATAGTCTGTTAGTTCTTCAGAGTAGTCTGCGTTACTTAAAATGTTCTGCAAGACATATTTTTTGATCGATGCATAAAAAATGTTGAGTTAGTTATATTTATTTTTATCTGTACATAGAATTTTGCACATTTGAAAATGTGCAGCTCTGTTTAGCAGACAAACATTTTTAAATCGGATCAAACCTTTTACTCCTCTTACAAGTAAATAGTACAGCTGTACGTTTAAAAAGCTATACCTAGTGTCCTTACTAGACAGCGATGTTCATTTTGTGTGTAATAGATGTATAGGTGTGCAGAAATTGATGGAATAATAACAAGCCTCATGTTCATGCTTGCTCGGTGTTCGGGCAATGCAAGCGTTTGACTGCTGCTAGCGACTTCAATATCCTGTGCAGAGAGCTGTCAAGTTTCTGAAGTAGTAATTTATGGCTAGTCGGGAAGTTGAGTAGTGACGTGTAGCTGCACTAACTGAGCATCCCAAACAGCTGTTTCTATGTGCAACCCCCTTTATCCCCTAACCATGTAAATCCCTTGTTCCCCCATCCCCACATAGTACTATTACTTTCTTTCTGACTTTCTGCTTTCCATCCTTAAAGTGAGAAACTCCTACATTTCATAACAATTTTAATTTACTTTATCAAGCTCTTAATTTTTTTGCTCAACTGTTCATGTCCTTCCTAAAACAACTTATTTTTGTTCTTGACACGTAAGAATAGTCTATCTGGACATTGCCTGTTGTTTCTGCTGAAGGTGTAAATATTGTCTAATGGAATGTTTTTATTTTTTGTTCTTTTACTCTGTCAAAGTTTAAGGTGGCCACGGTGGTGCAGCGGTTAGCGTTGCCGCCTCACAGCAAGAGGTTCTCCGGTTCGATTCTCGGCTGAGGTGCCTTCTGTGCGGAGTCTGCATGTCCTCCCCTGTGGTCGCGTGGGTTTCCTCCCACATGCAGTAGGTGGATTGGACACTCTAAATTGGCCCTAGGTGTGAGAGTGTGCATGTGTGTGCCTTCTGTGGAAAGTTGGGCGCCGGGCTGGCAACTCGACACCATAAAACTCCACTGCCAATCATGAGCGGACAGGTGATCTGCTGTGGCAACCCCTAACCAGGAAAAAGCCGAAAGAAAAAGAAGACGACTCTGTCAGTTTAAAGTGCTGTACTTCTATTAAAATGCAAACATTTTTGCTTCCATTAGTTTAGTCAGTTTTGTGATTTTTTTTTTTTAATATGAATAACGTTTTAAATGATTTGATGTGATAATATTGTGTTAGCACTGGCATAAAATGGCTTGCAGAATCCCACATCTGGCATTTTATATATTTGTTCATAAAACATTTGATTTGTCATTAATTCAATCATTACTGTAGTAGTGCCCACTCAGTGAGTTGTTGACAGTTCCCATTTCTCACTTTCCAACCTAGGTGTTAGACTGAGGCTATTCTTAGTGAGTTTATTGTAGTATGTTAAGGTAAGGCCTGAAAATATAGTCAGACTTGTGTTTTCATGTATGCATTCAGTTTCAGGGGAAAGACAATTCAGTAGAAAGGAAAAGATAATCTTGCTGGCTAAGCATAAGATGTGCAGAACTAAGTTTTAAAGGGAAAGATACAGAATGCTCCTTTCTCGAGGGAAAGGTATGTGTACTTGCAATGGAATCCTAGATAAAGGATAGGCAGTTAGGCACTGTGAGCCACATGCAAGACAAGCCTTGAAAACCAAGGTTAAAGAGGCATGTAAAACATTACCAGGTTTTTATATTATTAGGAAACCCTTGAGACACAGTTAGTGGAGTCTTAAGTTTAGCCTTTGGATTGATGTGGAAAAGGTCTTTATAGTACAGACACTCAAGCCTGAGTACAGAAACCTAGTTAAATATTCATACTGTTCATGAGGAAACGACTATTCAGTTCATTATTATTTAGGAGAATCAGAATATACATGCAGAAACTTTGGATATTTATCGGTACTGTTACTGTTATCCAGCATTCCAGAATTTCTATAGACTGTTTATCGGCATTGTTATTAGAGACAGTATTCAGATATTGTTAACATCTAGTAAATAATTTTTAACTGGAATGCAGTATGTGCAGAATTTACTGGCCCATAAAGGAGAGACCGGTTGTTTCCGGTTAATTCCAGTATTCCACAGTCTTATCAGTTCTTTCATAGTTTCATAGTATAGTACTAGGCTATCTGCCCTGGGGCATTTGTAAGCCTAGCCATAGTAATGTGGCTTTTGCCACCCCATGAAATGGTACAAAAAATGTACAGAATAAATTTAGAATACTGTGCCTCTGTCTAGTAGTGACACAATGAAGGTCCCCTTATATAATAGAATTAGTTTACTGTGCCCCTGTCTAGCAGCAACACAGATGTGACCCCTGGGGTAAACTTACGATCTCCCATCCACTCATCAAGATTTCTCTTGAAGAGAGTCAGTGAGGGGCTCTGCCTAATACGAACTGGGATCTTGTTCCAAAGCATGGGAAGCCTCTGGGTTATGAATCTATCCCTCCAGCATGTCCTATTCATACTTGTGCCGAGGTTTAAGTCTTTAGCTCTCGTGGTCCTGATGGATTTGGATTTTTTGAGGTGGAGCATGTCCATCAGATCCTGATTGGACATGGCCTTGTACGTCAGGCAGAGATCACCTCTGAGCAGGCGGTATGCTACTGAATAGAGCTGAAGTTTCTTTAGTCTGGCAGAATAAGACATATGTTGGAGACCCTTGATCCTCTTGGTGAGGTACTTTTGTGGTCTCTCCAGCTGTTGCAAATGCTGGGTGAGGTACATACCAAATGGGGCATAGTACTCAAATCATGGGTCTGATGAGGGAGAAGTATAGGGGTACAATGACATCCTTGGATCTGGATGTGAATCCCTTCATGATGAGGTGTGCAAGGTAGAATGTTCTTCTAACCACTTTGGCAACGTGGGTGTCAAATGAGAGGTCGCTGTCGACTTGGGTCCCTAGGTCTCTGATTACTTTTTCCGTACTCAGTGGGTTGCTGTCTATGTGATAATTTGTGGGTACTTTGTTTTTCCCCAAAGGGGATGACTATACATTTTTTGGCATTTAGTTTAAGGCCGTGACTCCGGCACCAGTTGTCCGTTTCTGTGAGGCCTTTTTGTAGGATGTATGTGTCCGCTGGTGTATCGACTATGGCGCCTAGTTTGCAGTCATCTGCGAACTTTGTCAGCCACAGCCCTCCCATGTTTGCTTTAACATTTGAGAAATAAATGCCGAACAAGAGGGGTCCCAGGACAGATCCCTGTGGGACACCTCTTGTGACTGGCTTTGAGTCTGACATTGCTCCAGCGATTTTAACTTTATGGGTTCTGTCCTTTAGCCAGTTTGCAACCCATCTAGTGACATAAGGGTTTACGTTTAAGCTGTTGAGCTTATCTATGATGCCTGAGTGGGGTATTGTGTCGAAGGCCTTAGCCAAGTCCAGGTAGGCTGTATGGACTGCTTTGCCCTCATCAATGGCTCTAGTGACTGTTTCGAAAAAGTTAACCAGGTTCAAAAGGCAGGATCTGCCCTTTATAAAGCCGAACTGGGTGGGGTCAAGTGTCTGTAGGTCCCCTACGTCTCTGTTTATGAGTTCCATAATGATTCTTTCCATAGCTTTGCAGACCAGGCTGGTTAAGCTTATGGGGCGGTAGTTTCCAGGGTCTGTAGAGGCACCCCCTTTGTGGAGTGGGACCACTGTTGCTGTACGCCAGTGTTCAGGTACATATCCCGAAGTAAGGCTAAGGTTAAATAGCATTTTTATGTGTGGGTTTAGCTCCTCTTGGAATTCACGTAACACGCAACCCGGGATACCGTCGGGTCCCATTGATGCTGTGTTTTTAGCTTTGTTTAGGGCGGTTCTCACTTGGACATCTGAGATGACAGGGAGATTACATTCAGCTGGGATAAGTATTTCTTCTTTTGGGGGTGAGGGAGGGGAGAAATTTGCACTGAACCGGTCAGCCAGAATGTTGGCAATATCTGTGGGTTCAGTGTATTTTTTGTTGTTGTGAACCAACTCTGAGCATATCTGAGGGTTTCCGCCCAGGTTTCTAACATAGCTGAAGAAGGCTTTGTAGTTATCTTTAGTGTCCTTAGCGATTTTTCTCTCAAAGTTGGCCTTGGATGTTTTTATGAGAGAATGTAGTTTTCTGCTAATGTTGATCAGAGATGTCTTCCCTTCATGGGATTTTGCTCTGACGTGCAGTAGCTTCCTTCTTTTGTTATACAATTTGTTAATGGCTGAGGTCCACCAGACAGGACGCTTGCCTTTGGTGAAGAGGGACTTGGATTTATTTGGGATTGCATGATCCATGCATTCTTGGAGATGTCCATAGAAAGCATTTGTGAAGGATTCGGCATTGTGGGATGTGGTATCCACTGGCACAGTGGGCTAAAAGGATACCATCTCAGTCTTAAGAAGAGTGAAGTCTGCTTTTGAGAAGTTTTTCACTGTGGTCTTTTGTGCTGGGGGTGGAAGTGGGATATGTATATCCAGGGTGATTAGTTTGTGGTCAGATCTCACTAGCGAGGGGTATACTTCCGGTGTGGAGCATTTTGTCCCCATGTTTGTGGTGATCAGGTCTAGTATATTATCTCCCCTAGTGGGAGAGGTGACTAGTTGTTCCAGTGCATTTGAATTTATGAATTCCAGGAACCTTTGGGCTAGGGTATTAGGGCTAGAATAATGTACCCAATCTATGTTTGGGTAGTTGAAGTCTGTGTCATAACATAGTTAGGTAGGGGTTTGAATCCTGCAAATGCTCAGTGTGTGTGTTTTGAGTGAGGGGGATTAGTGTGTGTGCAGTTCTGTGCGAGAGAAATGTCCCTTTGGGCTATACTGCTCAGACAAGCTCCTCATGGTCCTGCAGAGTGGTCCTAGCTACAGGGAACTCAGAAAAGCGACTACTTTCTGGATTTAAGTATCTTTGCTTTTTTTTCACTTGGAATAGCTTCTGTAGCTTACCTGAACTAGCTTGAACTGTTTTTTTAACTGTTTGCTGCATTATTTTAAAATCTGCACTTAGTTACATTTTAGTCTAATTTGATCTAAAGTTTGTTTGTTTGTTTAATTTAACTGTTGAGGCTGCCCACTAAAGTGTGCTAGCCTGTGTAACTGATTTATCACTGTTTCTGCATTTTCTGTGTGTTTCTATCAAAAAAACAAAAAATAATCCTTGTTTTCCCGCCTCTCCTCGACTAGTTTAGACCAGTTTACAGGCATTGCTGTATTCTGGGCTGTAGTGTAGTTCCTGTGTTGTCCATTACCTTACTTGGATAGAAGGAAGTTTCTTTGCTCACCAGTGGGAGTGGGGAGCCTTGAGCAGCCTACCTGTCCTTGTAGTTCACTGTTTAAAATCCGCCTCTGGGCGTTTTTTTCTGGCTATACTGCTCAGACAAGCTCCTCGTGGTCCTGCAGAGTGGTCCTAGCTACAGGGAACTCAGAATAGTGACTACTTTCTGGATTTAAGTATCTTTGCTTTTTTTTCACTTGGAATAGCTTCTGTAGCTTACCCTGAACTAGCTTGAACTGTTTTTTAACTGTTTGCTGCATTATTTTAAAATCTGCACTTAAAGTACATTTTAGTCGAATTTGATCGAAAGTTTGTTTGTTTAATTTAACTGTTGAGGCTGCCCACTAAAGTGTGCTAGCCTGTGTAACTGATTTATCACTGTTTCTGCATTTTCTGTGTGTTTCACTGGGTTTACTTTTGTGGATTCTTTTGTATCACATCTGTGAGATCTGTTCAACCCCCAAATTTCTGCCTTCAGCTTGGTAACTTTGGTTATTGCGCCTTCTGGCAGTTTTTATTTCATTTATTTATTTATTTAAAGATTTTTGTTGCTGATGTTCTGCATAATCGCTGTATTGCTAGTAATTCAGTTTTAACGCCATGGTATAAATGCTGTAATTGTCAGGTTTTAGCCTGTTCTCACCCACGTTCCCTGAATGTGCTATGTATCTATTTAATTCTGAAAAATTGTACAGTGCGTGTTGTATTATATTTGTTGTGAACGCATGCATTTATAAGCTCATTGTCGATTCTGTAATACTTCAACTTCTGTTGTATATAGTAGCCAGTCTTCCATTTTAAGTTTTTGTGTTGTTGGCATGATTATTATAGGTACTTCTGTGTAATGTTGTATCTGTATGTTCTTATTCCAGCTGAAAAATAAGCTTGTTCAGTGGTGAGTGCCAGGCTGAAAAATAAGCTTGTTCAATGGTGAGTGCCAGGCTGAGTAAAACTTTTGTTCCTTCTTAACAACCACACAGCAGTCAAAATCAAACTGGAGAAAGAGGAAAGTAAAACCTGTTGATTGGCAAACATCATACTCGAGTCGAGCAAGACATATGGTGTTTGGGGGGGGGGGTGGCTACTGTAAAAGTGTAATTTTGAACAGGTAACTTTGTCATAATCTGTAACAAAGTTCTGGGTACGTGGCTATGGAGCTGATTATTTTTTGACTTTGCTCAAAAGGCTGCATTTTTTATAGCTAGGCAACAGTGTTTAAGCTAGCGTTTTGCTTGCAGCATTGCTCCTAGTAGGTGTGATGTTTCTATATGATTGTAAAGAAGGAAAAAATGGGTTACGAAATGGGTAAAAACTCTCTACCATGGTAAAAGGCAGGCCTTGTGCATCTGCAGACATACATGGGACTTGGAAAGGCAAAAAAAAAAAAGATTAGTTTCTGAGAATTGTCTTTTATTTGTTTACATTGTTGGGAGTATGCCATAAGATGTACGGATCTTAGCTAGTTGGAGAAGGGAAAGTGACTCTTGATTATTGCTTCTGTTTGGTGACTAATGGGTCTGTTTGCCTGGAAAAATGTAATTGAGAGGAATTCTGATTAGTGACATGGCCCTTCTGTGACACTTCATTGTTCAGTGAACTGACTGCTGGGGGGACCTGTTTGTTAGTTCACTTAAACAGGGTCTTTAAAGAAATCCGTATTATCGCCACTGTAACCTTGATTCAGGAATGTTTTCTAAAAATTTTTCCCCTGGGAGTAGCTCTGTCGGAAGTCAGTCAGGACACTTGAAGGCCTGGCTTTTTATAATCTTTCATTTCATGAAATCTTGAATGATTACTGTCTGCGTGGATGTGTGTGGATGCTTGACTGTAGGTTTTCTTTAAATATTATTATGTTCCAAGTTAATATTTGTAACTGACTGGTTCAGTGAACATTGAAATCATGAGGGTTGACGTAATGGTTAAGGTTTTTACTTTACAGATAAGAAGTACAGGATTGGATTTTCACAAAGAAAAATTGGCAAAGCTGAAAATAATCCACAAGACCAGTTAGTCCAGTACCTGCAATTCATTTTTATTTGATATTCATGTCTAGTCTTTAAAAGGCTCCAGTGGTCATTTAGAGTAGTACACAAAAACAAACTGATGGTAAAGCAGCACTATTTATTGACGTTTCTGTGGAAATTTTCTTTTAAAATAGATATCAAAAGTATCTGGAAAATTCTAGATGGACTAGATTACAATCTATATATATGTGTGTGTAAATGTTATACTAATATAAAATCTGTTTGAACAAAGTACTTCAAACAAATCCACTGGCACATTTTCCTAATTGT
>NC_056733.1:1464357315-1464387315 GCF_019279795.1 Protopterus annectens
ACGAATATTCGGGACCAACCTAACACACTCATACTGGGCGACTTCAACTGCTCTTCCATTAACTGGGAAAACTACTCCTGTACCAATACACTTGCCCACCGTTTCCTGGAATTCATTAATTCCATTGCCCTGGACCAGCTCGTTCTTACCCCCACTAGAGTTGGCAACATCCTTTACCTGGTCATTACTAACATGGGCAACCATTGCTCTACACTAATAGTCCAACTCCTCCATGGTTAGATCCGACCTTAAACTAATCACCTTGGAAATCCACATCCCCCCCCCCCCCCCCAGCAAAGGTAACCACCATGAAAAACTTCTCCAAAGCTAACATTGGACTCCTAAAAACAGAGGTAGCTAACTTCACAGTACCCATGCAAATAGAGAATAGTTGCATGACCGCCGAATCGTACACCATTGCACTGTATAAACACGTACACAAATGCATGGATTTCGCCATACCCAATAGAACCAAGACGTGCCCCTCCAAAAAAGGAAGCCAATCTGGTGGTCCCCTGCCATAAACAAACTCTACAACAGAAGGAGGAAACTGATGCGGAATAAGGTGAAGTCCCAAGACTGGAAAAACTCCCTTATCAGCCTCAACAAAAAGTTGAGATCCCTCATCAAATTGTCTAAAGTTAGCTATGAAAACAGAATTGCAGCAGATAGTAAAGACAACCACAAGGCCTTCTATAGTTATGTAAAGAATCTCCACGGCAATACCCAGATTTGCTCTGAGCTACTGCACAATGGTACCGCCTATACCATGCCAACAGATATTGCCAATATACTGGCCCACAGATTTAGTGCCAGCTTTACCCCCCCCCCCCAAAGGACCAATCACAATACTTGTAGATTGCCAGGCACCCAGTATTACTGCTGCACAGGTTAAAACAGCACTGTCCAAGGCCAAGAATACAGCTTCTTTAGGACCTAACAATATTCCTGGTTGTGTTCTACATGAAATGCAGAGTGAACTGGCACCTCACCTGTGTGCCCTGTTCAATCACAGCCTCACTTCAGGCTTTGTCCCTACCGAATGGCGCACTGCTACAGTCATCCCTCTCCACAAAGGAGGAGCGATTACAGACCCTGGGAACTATTTCCCCATTAGCCTGACGAATCTTGGTATGCAAAGCTATGGAACGCATCATCATGGACCTAATAAACCAGGATATAGGGAATCTCCACAAAACCAAACTGTGTGGGGTCCAGAGTTTGAAGGATAGATCATAACTGCTGGACGACTTTGAGTCAGTCACCAGAGCTGTGTATGAAGGCAAGGTGGTTCATACAGCCTACCTTGATCTGGCCAAGGCCTTTGATACCATTCACCACTCAGGATTCATAGGAACACTCACTAAGCTAGGCATCAACCCCGATATCACTAGGTGGGTTGCAAACTGGCTCACAGAACCCACAGTGTGACAGTAGCTGACTCCAAGTCAGACTGCCAACCAGTCATGAGTGGAGTTCCACAGGGCTCGTTCCTGCATCCTCTCCTGTTTGGTATCTACGTCTCTGAAGTCCAGGCCAACACAAAGGGACTCTGGCTGACAAAGTTCGCAGACCATTGCAAGTTGGGAGCTAGTATTAACTCCCCCAAGTGATGTTGACATCCTACAGAAAGGCCTTACTTGAGACCAACGACTGGTGTCAGAACCATGGCCTTAAGCTCAGTGCCAAAAAATGTGTCATCATCCCCTTTGGGAAAAACCCGGTTCCCATGAATTACCACATCGATGGTAGTCAGTTGAACACAGAAGGTGTTATAAGAGATCTGAGAACACAGGTTGACTGCAACCTCTCTTTTGACCAACACATTGCCACTGTGGTCAGAAAGTCCTATGTGGCACATCTCATTACTAATGGTTTTGCATCCAGAAAGAAAGAGGTCATTGTCTACTCTTCCTTCATTAGGCCAGTCCTAGAGGGAAAAGTGTAATGCCCCATTTGGCATGTACCTCACTAGACACCCGCAACAACTGGAGAGGCCGCAAAAATACCTCGCAGAGTGGATCCTAGGCCTTAAACACTTTGTTCTATATGGACAGATTAAAAAAAA
Organism: Protopterus annectens; assembly: GCF_019279795.1. Lineage (NCBI taxonomy): Eukaryota > Metazoa > Chordata > Ceratodontiformes > Protopteridae > Protopterus > Protopterus annectens. The sequence continues at coordinate 1,464,359,384 of NC_056733.1, forward strand.
CTCCGACTATTCTCTGTCTCATATCACCTACTGCTTGACTTACAAAGCCATGTCTGACCCACATCTGTTAGACACGCTCCAGACACCTCATCCTCATTACTACAATCAACAGAACATGTTGGAGGGACAGGTTCATAACCCAGAGACTGCCCATGCTATGGAATAGACTTCCCATACATGTCTAGCAGAGCACCTCACTGGCCCTGTTCAAGAGAAATCTTGATGAGTGGGTGGGAAATAGAAAATTTGCCCCTGGGATCACTCCAGTGGCTGTACTCTACAGAGGCACTGGGAACTAAGGTCTGGTAGCATGATGCCAGGGTAATCCTATGGGCTAGGCCTGTAAAGGCTCCAGGGCCATTAGCCTAGTACACACCTATGAACCTGCAAAAGTTCTGGCATAAAATCAACCACCTCCTTTACCTTGGTAAAACCTCCACCCCTGCTCCCCTCACTTGTAGTACCACTGAACCCTTAGCCTCATAGTTCAACTCTCACTTCATCTACTCTATCACTTCTCTTAGCAAAATAAACCTACCACTCACTGTCCCCTCCCCAACCTCTGACACCAACTCTTTCTTATTTAATCCCATTCAAACCACCTACATGGAAAAAAATGTAAACTAAAACCCTGCTGCCTGGCTACTGACCAGCTTCCCAACGAGCACCTGTAAACTAGCTGCTCCATCCATCACCTACCCCATAACGATACTAATAAACCGCTGTGTCCCAGATCAGTATGTACCCAACCTATGGAAAATTTCTCATATCATACCACTACATAAGGGCAGCCCATCTAGAGATATTACAAACTACTGACCCATTGCAATCCTTTATCCCATACCCAAAAATCCTAGAGAAATGTATTCACCAACAACTCATGAATCTCCTCACTACTAACAACCTACTTCTCCAGCTGTCAGCGTGGTTTCAGACCTAAACATAGTACAAACACAGCCCTCATAACGTTTACAGATACCATTTGCCACCTCAAAAATGAAGGACAGCTAGTCTCGGCTATTTTCCTAGACATGTCAAAAGCTTTTGACACAGTATCCCACCAGGTACTACTCAACAAGCTTGCCACTTATAATCTCGCTACCTCACCCCTAACCTGGTTCCATAGTTGTATATCTGTTAACAGGCTACTAAATGGGCAAACAGCCACTCCCCACTATTACCAGAAACCACGGTGGTACCCAAAGGCTCCATACTTGAACCCTTCCTCTTTGTCATATTTACCAGTAACCTCCGTACGGACACCTAACCGGGCACCATTGTCTAATATGCTGACTATTCCTCCCTTATCTGCTCAGCCTACTCCCCTCAAGAAGTTCAAGACAAACTTCAAAACAAAATGCAAACATCTTTCCAGGACGTTGAAAATTACCTTACCAACCATAAGTCCAAGCTCCTAATTGTCTCTAGCAAATCATCCAAACTCAGCACACCACCCCTCTCCATACACTCCTCCAGTGGCACAATAATTGATCCCACCAGTCAGACCCTAACTGCTTGGAGTTACCATAGGCAGTACACTAGAATCTGATAAACATATCTGCCTTACAATCAAAAAAGTCCACTCCAAACTTGGAGCTCTCTGTAGGGTTAAACCTTACCTTGCACAAGCTAGACTTGCCACTGCTAGATCTCATCTGCTGTCCACCCTCCTCTACAGTTCTCAGATCTTTACCAACCTATCCAAAGCTGACCTTAATAAACTAGAATCCTGCTATAACAAAATAGCCAAGTTTGCCACCAATCAGCCCCATAAAATTCACCACTGCACAGTTCTCAGACAACTCATCTGGCTGGAACTTCCCATTCTGTTAGCGCTAGAGCAACTTTCACTTGCCCATAAAGTCATTTACAACCCCACTGACTGCCCAGCCGTTTCAAACTTGGTACGGCCCAGCACTGACTGTAGCTCCTTAGGTAATCCAGCAAACTAATGCTAAAAATGACCCAGTCTCACGCTATCATGGCAGCTCTCTCTACTCCTATAAAATAGCCAAGGACTGGCATAATCTTCCTCAGCACATCCTAAAAAATCCCACCCTGTCCGCATTTAAAACTACCCTGAAAGATAATCTAAATACTAACTGGCATTGCCCCTGTATTGCTCCTGGCTGCATTTCTTTTTATTGCTACTTATCTCTTGCATGAGATTCCTATTACTGCTCATTACTTGCATGAATTGCATACTGCGGTGGTGGTGCTGCGGTAGCGTTGTCGCCTCACAGTAAGATGCTGTCCGGTTCGATTCTCAGCTAGAGCGTCTTCTCCGTGGAGACATGCGTGAATGGGCGTACCTTCGTTTAAGGTTGTGTGGCAGAGCTGGCAACTCTGTACGTAAAAATCAACTGCCAATCATTAGCGGACCGGAGTTCCACTGTGGCGACCCCTAACCAGGAAAAGCCGAAAGACACAACAACTTGCATGACTTGCATATTTATTGACGTTTGACCGGGAAAGTCCACTGGGCCCAATGACCCATTTTCAGTGGAGAGCCGGGGAGAAAAGCTCCATACAATCACAGAAAATTTTACATAATATCAGCTTAACTTTGAAAGTCAGTTTTTACATAATACAAATTGAAGTAGCTGTACAAGGCAAATACATATTATAGAGGTGTACAATACAAGAAAATAAACCCAGTGTGTTAAATTTTTAGTAATTCTGTTTGTCTATCCTCATAAGCAAGAATACTGTCTTAATCCTGTTTATTCAGCCACAGAAATAATAATAAAAAAAAAAAAAAAAAAAAGCAAGCGAGATTGGATACAAAGACAGTGTAAATTGCAATCTCTTTGATTTTCTTTTGGATGTTGCATACCTTTTATATAACTTCATAATTTGTACCTAACTTATATTGCATGCTATGTAAAAGTTTGCTATTACCTTGTAATCCTTTTGTGATCTTGTAACATGCATTTTTTGTTGTATTTGTTTTTTTTTTTTACTGTTCTGGAGGCTTTCTCCCCGGGTCTCCACTGAAAATAGGTTTCCAACCCAGTCGGACACTACCCAGTTATCAAATGTAAATAAATAAATCCATTCTGATGCAACAAGCAGCTGAATTGTAACTTGGCAGTAGATTTGAAAGTGAAAAGGTTTGTTTTTTGATATCTGACCGGGTGTAGTTCTGATGTACAAGGACATGTTTTTAGCTTGTTTTATTCTGAAGATGTTTTTCCATACAGTAAAGATAAAAGCACACAAGTTTTAAAAAACATGTTTGATTTGTGGCTGCTAACCTTGGATTTTATTTTATGATGCACGTGATTTACTTTAATGTATTTTGTGTGTACATATATAGACACAAACATTTGTGTTTATGCATATGCACACTTGCACAGACACGTGTAGGGCTTTTTGTGAAGCAGCTACATGAAGTAGCTTTGCTCTGTGGTTTTCTTGGTGAATGCATGTATTTTATTCACTTGTATTTGTACCATTCTGCATTTTTCTTTTTTTTGTTTATTTGGGAGTGCATTGTGTAAGCTCTGTATTACTGTGCCATATTTTTTGTTTGTAGCTCATGGTTTCCCTTTTCCCTTGTGTTTTTCTGTTGGGTCATATTCTTCATTGGTACACTGTATTGAAGTTGCTAGGCTTTTGCTTGGTTTTTAGATTGGTTAGTTTTATATTGTGACTACAGTAACTAGAAAATAACAAAAGCCACTACCACCAGTGGCATATCATGGAACCTCCAATGTTTAATTATGATAAAAAAATTTAAAATATAAAATGCATAAGTTCAAATGACAAAAATGAATCAGTAGGGCATATGCGAAGATAGACTTGGCCCTTTCAGATGCTTTTTTTTTTTTTTCTTCTCCAAGGTACTATTGACGCTTCTGAGGAAAGATATTTAACTGTTGAGTCACCCATTATCCCAGTTATATTTGGGATACCGAAAAACTACAAAAAACAATTATGATCTCTTTTCAGACTGATTTTGGCGGCAGAAGGGAAGGGTCAAAAACTGAGCCCATAGCAGCTTATATAGATAAGCATTCAAGATTGGTTTTGGAAAACAAAACGCAGACTGTTATGTAGTCCTATCTCGCCATAATTCTTGCTGGATGGGTTTGGAGTCCATCCTCCGCTTCGACTCTGCCGATACTAAAGCTCAAGAGCTTTTACTGGCTCGTTGGCCAAGTAAAATTTCTTCGATAATTTTCCATACTTTTCACCATATTTCTTCACTTTTTCTATTAGCTAGTGTTTTCCTATTATCTGAGTGATTGTAGTGAGTGTTTGTTTCCCCTTTCTTAAGGATTGTATGGCCCATTTTAGTCAGAGGGCCTTTCCTCTCTGAGTGCTAGTCTTTTCTTCTGTATAAAAAAAAATATGTATATATTTTCTCTTCTCCTTAGATAGTTCTATTGAGTTGTTGTGGTTGTATTGTTTTTTCTTATTGGTAGTAATATGTCTAAAGGTAAGGACAGAGAACATAAAGAACACTGCCCTTTTGGCTTTAAAAAAAAATGCGACAAATATTCTCAAAAAAATGTCACTGACTGACAGTCACACCAGCTGTGTGTACTGTCTTGGAGAGGCTGATTTACAAGAACCCTGTACTTTCTGTCACGCCTTCAGTACTAGGGTTCTTAACGAAAGGAAGAGAAAACTAATAGATAAAGGACTTGTGGCTAGTTCCTTCCAAGAACAGCTGGAACAAGGGCAGACAGTCCCCAAGACTCATAAAAAAGGAAATCTCCATCAGTTCCAGCTTCAAAAGCATCTAAGAAATCTAAAGCGGAGCTGAAGAGTTCTGGCTCAGATTCTATCTGTGCCATCTGTTTCATCGGTGCCGAGACGACCTTCTCTGACCAGACACTCCCCTTTTTTGGAACCGGTTTCACCTACCTTGAGATCTCCTATTTTGGAAAGGAGGAGCTCTCCCATCTATCTCCACCCATTCCTCCAGGACACTTTCTGATGAGGATGTCGAGCGGGTGGTGAAGAGGCTGCAAAAAGTTTAGCTCGTCTGGACCCAAAGGCTCCAGAGCTGACCCATCTTCAGGCTACTGCTCCCCTGACTGCTTCACTCCCGGAGTCTAATGCTTCGGGTCCTTTAGTGCTGGACCCTTCGGTTCCGAAAATTCTTCCCGCTTCCTCGGAACCGATAAATCTATCCTCATCGGCTTAGTCTGGAGCAGAGGGATCTGGGAGCCAACACTCTCGAGTTGACTTTGAGAGGGATAGTCGCACCGTTTTTTTCTGCGGAACCGCCCCTCCCTCCCTCACGGTGCTTTGGCTCGAGTGAGCTCTGCTCCCATGTCCGCTTTGGAACCTGTTCCTCCTGCTTGGAGTCTACCTTCCGTTTCCTCGGAGCGGAGGTCTTCTTCAGAGCAGGGTAGTAAGGCTTTCAAAGCGATTAGAGAAAGCTTTTGCCTAGTGCCAAAGCCCTTTCTTTGGACCCGATGTCTCTCCAGCAGCAACCTCTTCTCCAATGGGGGCTCTGGTTCCCTACACTTTAGGAGCAGGAGGGGGAGGTGTCCCCTCTTCCGAGACCTCCCCAGATTATCCCACTGGAGAGGTCCCTCTGAAGAGACTTTGTAAGAGGAAGCACATTGACTCACCTGAGTCTGCTACTTAGGGCACTGATTTCGATGAGTCAGAAGGGTCACCAAGATCCCCCTCTGAGGATGTCTCTTTTGCGGACATCCTTGAAATCCTTAGATTAATCAGTGTACCTTGAGGCCTTTGGTTCCTGACCTTCCACCTCCTGGGTGACACCGCCATAAGACCAACTTTTAGGGGTTATATCCCAGAAAGCTTGGACCTACCCGGACACAGTGGAGCCTGTCACGAGGAGGCCAAACAATTTTATGACCGCTCCGGAAGACAAATCTTTTCTATCTAAGGGAGTTCCTGTGGATGCTATGGTGGTAGCAGCGGCCACGAAGAAGGAGTTTTCAGAGACATCCTCAAATATCCATATTCCTAATAAAGAGTCTCGGATGATGGATAGGTATGGAAAGGATACCTTTTCTTCAGCGGCATTTACCTTACGATTGCTGAATTACCTGTCCTATTTTACTAGACTTCAAAGGGATCTCCTTAAGGAGTTGGGAGATACCCTTCAGGGTTCAGTAGCTTCGGGATCCACTGACAAGGTATCTGCACAACTCTCCACCCTTACCTCTATTGCTAACTCCTCCTCCATGAGGCTGATTTCATATGCAGCTGACGGAGCGAGCAGGGCAGCCACAGCAGGGATCTCTCTTGGGAGACATTCCTGGATGCGTCTGTGCAACTTTATGGAATCCTTTTGTCTTTCTTTACCAACGCCCCCTTTGATTCAACTCTTTTTGGACCTCAGGTAAAAGAGACTTTGAAGGAAAACCTTATCTGCTGTCTGAGTCAGTTTCTCCCTTCCTTCTAGACCCTATCCCAAGGGTCCTAAAGGAGGGAAGATGTGGTTCTGTAAATTCCAAAAAGGTTTCCCTCAGGCTCAAGGTCAACCCTCCCCTAGAGGCAGAGGGGGAGCATATAATGAAAGATGCTGCGCTCATGGCAGAGGGGGTCCGCAACACCAGGGTGATAGAGATGCTTTCTCTGATCGTCACTTCCATCGCCCCTGAGGAGTTGCCAGACTGTGTCCATCTCTGGAGGCAGTTGGTGGTAGTCTCTCTCTAGCCAAGCATCTGGCTACAAATTTCCCAAGATCGGTTCAAAATATAATTTCCATAGGTTACCTCATTCCCTTTGTTTCTGATCCCCCTGTAAATCGGTCTTTACCAAATGTGCCACACACTCAATTAGACCGTGCAGCATCAGAAGTCATCTTGTTGCTTCAAAAAAGTCATCCAAGAAGTCCTCACAGAGCAAATAGGATCCAGAACTTACTCATGATTCTTTTTGGTTCCAAAAAAAAAAAAAAAATCAAAGTTCCGTATGATCACTCTGCAGTCAATTTTTTCCGTTTATTGGAAAAGACAGTTGGATGTTCTCCATAGATCTTCAGGACATGTACTACCATATCAAAATGGACAGGCGCTCCAGAAGACATCTACGCTTTTGGCTGGGAGCCTGTCATTTTCAATTTCGAACACTGCCCTTTGGTCTCACTACAGCCCCCAGAGTGTTCACCAAATGTATGGCAGTGGCAACGGCTCACCTGAGACATCAAGGATTCCAGGTGTTTCTGTACCTAGATGACTGGCTCCTCACTGCTACCACCAAACACCAACTAATCTGAGCCAGGGACGAGACTCTATCCTTGTGCGCCAGATTAGGGATTACAATAAATCTAAAAAAAATCTGCCTCCTCTCCATTGCAACGCATTGTCTTCTTAGGGTCAGACATAGACTTGGCCACCATGAGAGCAAAACCGACACTAGAAAGGATAGAATCATTGCACAACCAAGTCAGTTTCTAGCTGGAAAAAGACTATGGACCATGGTATCCGTCGTTCTCTTAGTTCCCCTAGCCCGTCTACACATGAGTACTTCAGTGGCTACTATTTGCCCAGTGGCCAATGCAGGATCTACCCTTGTCCCACCAAGTACTCCTCACAAACTCCTGCAACAAGGATCTAACATGGTGGTTACATACAGATCAGCTTTGTCTAGGTCATCCCATTGTTCCCCCTCAACAAAATGCAGCTTTATCTAGGTCATCCCCTTGTTCCCCCTCAACAAAATGCAGTCTTTACCATGGACGCTTTCCAGATAGGGTGGGGGGGGCATTATCTGGGAATGACTGTCCAAGGTATCTGGCAGGATCAAGAGAACCACTTGCACATAAATGTTCTGGAGATGAGAGCAGTGCTATATGCGTTGCAAGCACTTTACAGTTCTCTTCCAATGGGACAATTGCGATTCAATCAGTCAACATGTCTGTAGTGTGGTACATAAACAAGCAAGGGGGAAGCAAGTCTTACCCACTTTGTCAAGAAGCCTAAAGAGTAGGGAAATGGGAGATGGACACTCAACGCTTTCTGGTAGCAACGCACATCCCGGGGAATTCCAATGTGATAGCAGACAAACTGAGTCGAACTATTCTGATGCCTCGCAAGTGGTCCCTGAAAACAGAAGTTGCAGAAGAGATTTTCAGCAAATGGGGCCAACTTTGCTGCGACCTATTCGCCACATACATAAACACTAAATGCAGCAACTACTTTGCCTTCATTCCCCAACCGGGAGTGTCACCCAGGGATGCTGTGGTTCACAATTGGTCTCTGGGACTTCTTTATGCTTTTCCACCCTTTCCCCCATACCAAAAGTTATTCAGAAAGCAAAACTGTTGAAGAGTACCCTGATCCTCCTTCCTCCTTACTGGCCTCGTCAAGTGTGGCCCATTGATTCTGGAACCATCTCCAGACCTTCCAGTTCATCAATTGGGACCGTTCCATCCTACCATCCAAACCCTGAAGTTGACAGCATGACTGCTCCAGTTCCAAGAATAGCCAGGTGTTTTTCTCTTTCTCCTACCGTTAAACACATCCTCATTTCTTCACATAAAACTTCTACCAGGAAATTTATATTCCAGCTAATGGAAAAGGTTTTCCATTTGGGCAGCTAAACAAGGCGTAGATCCCTACTTGGCTCCCATAGAGTCTATCCTGTCCTTCCTTGCATCTATTTTTCAAGAAGGAGCTGCAGCTGCTACCATTAGAGTTCAGTTAGCTGCCATCTCTAATTATCATTTTGGGAACATGGGAAATACAAATATGTCCCACTCTATGCAAAACCTTTTTGAAAGAAGTCCTCCTTCTCAGACCTCCAATCGGGCAACCTCCGGAGCCCTGGGACTTGAACTTAGTTCTGACCTCATTGATTTCTCCACCTTTTGAACAGTCTTCTTCATAAGACTTGAAATTGTTGTCTTGGAAGACATTGTTTGTAGTTGCTATAACAGCTGCTAGGAGGGTTTCAGAATTGCAAGCTCTGACCATTCAACCTCATTATATTATATTCCACAAGGATGGAGTCTCCCTAAGAACTAATCCTTCCTTTCTCCTTAAGGTATATTCAAAACATAATCTAAACACAGCTATTGAATTACTATAATGACTACAAACATGGAACATTATGGTGAGTACATAACTTCTTTTTTTTACGTGATTCATGCCATTGCTTAGAGTTATTAAGGGGTATTAACCTGTGTAGAAAATGTATATTTTTGACAGTGGATGGTGAGAATATTTTTTCTGTTACACCCCATAATATCTGATTGGGTTACTTTCATTAAAGTTTGATGGGATGCAGTGGTATTGGTCATATTAAGGCAAATCTGTTAGTGGATTTTATGGAGTTGGTACTGGTGAATGAATTTACTGGTGAATGAATTTTTTTATTTTTTGAGGGAGAAGTGTTTTGCCAGACGGCAGGGGCTGCGGTGGACCCTCATTTTCACTAATTTTAGCATTACTTGAATGGGAAACTCGATATTTTTTTTTCTCTGCCTTTATGTCTCAGATTTTGATTTATGTAAGATTCTTGAATGATGTATTAATTTTGTGGTCAGGGAATGAGGATTATGAAATTCCAAAATTTATGGATTTATTTGAATAATTCCACCTAGTTTACTTTTACACATAGATACCATAGACATGAAAGAAAATTTTTAGATATATGTTTGAAAAAAGATGGGCTACATGGTGAATTGTCAAGTAGTATCCATAGGAAAGTGACATATTCCAACATGTTGAGTTATTCCATTATGATAGCAGTCGTCCCCCCCCCCCCCACACACACACACACACCAGAAAGTGTTGTAAAAGGTCAAATTGTCAGATTGTCCAGATTGACAAGTGATGACAGTATTTTTTGGGAAGAAATGCCTATCTTGATAGGTATGTTTAAAGATGGAGGTTACTCCTTGAGATTTTTGTTGAAAATTAGGAATGAGGTTTATAAGAAAAGGGAACAATGTTTACCCCTATTTTGAAAATGCTAGATAATGGGAAGATGGGATCAAACCGTATTGAGTTTGGTAATGATGCAATGGTGATCCAGTACAACCATGATGCACCATATGTCATATCATCCCTTAACAAATTCTGGGATTTGAATTTGTATGAAGAAGTAAAGTACAAAACCTAAAGTAGTGTATAGTAGGGGTAGGAATTTAAAAAACATATTGGAGGTATATGATACGAGGTTTTTAGAGGTCCAGATTGCTATGTATAAATGTGGGGCTTGTAAGTATTTCATGTTTATTAATGATGGTGCATATGTCTTGATAAATGGATACAGTCGTACCTTGCAATGACCTGGGCAATGCAGTTGCAACACCAGGATGGTGGTATATGTGGCGTCTTGCACAGCATGCCCAGGATTTTATGTAGGAAAAACTACTCCGACTAAGGGATAGAATAGCGAAACATGTTAGGGACTTTAAGAATGGAAGTGTTCACAGTACCCTTTATGTGCATAGTACAAATTGTTTTGAATTTTAAAAGATTTATATTTTTTATAATTGACGAGGTAAATCATAATGAAAGGGATGGTGATGTAAAGCTTGAGGTGGAAGCAAGAGACACAAACTGGCAATTAAGATTAAATGCAAATCATAAACCTGGTATTGTTTCCATCTCAACAATTTTAAAACAGAGGGCAAGTCAGATTTAGTTGGCGTAGTTAATATACCTGTATAAAAAATACACAACATTTTAAGTAACATGTTTTTTATATTTATGTACATTGTTTGTTCCTTGGAATTTTAACTTTTCTCCTACGATTTAAAAATAAATTTGAGTTTGGAATAAATATAGGTGAGCCTCTGTATCTTTTTATTTATTTTATTTCGTTATTATTTTGCTATGTACACTTTTTATATTTCCTTTGTTTTTATGGCTTTATATACACTAGAGTTGAAAATAGGTAGACAAGGGTTGAGGCGCTTTAAGGAAGTGATTTTTTTTTGTTAAATGAAAATTGCATTGCAGTATGTGAGTATTTAAGTGATTGGGTTTTGTGTCTGACTTTGAAGAAGCCCGTTTGTCATAAGGGCGAAAGCGCTTGGTCACTTGAATTTATGTAGTTTTTTTAATGTTTTTTTTATCGTAATTAAACATTGGAAGTACTATGATTTGCCGCTGTTTTTTTTTTTTTTTTTTTTCTAGTTACTGTAGTTCTGTCTGGCTATTAGCCATTTAGCGCATTTATTTAGTTTATATTGTGCTTTTATTTTTGTCAGGTTTGTATGTTGCTACATCTTCAACTTTTATAAATGAAATGTTGCTAAAAGAGTATTTGATTTTGATTTACATTGTTCTATAGGGTTGTAATAATTTTATTCTAATGTTTTTGTTTTTTCTGTATTCCGTACTTTTATTTTGCCTTTGCAGCTATGGATTTTTCTATTTTTAGAATTTGAGTTGTTGGTGATTTTAGGATTATTGCTGTGGTAAATTTGTAAACGTTTTTTTATATGGCCTGTGTTTTCACATTTCATTTTCTTTTATTGAGTTCATAGGTAGGTACTAGGCTATCTGCCCAAGGGCCTAAGTAAGCCTAGCCAACAAAGTTGCCTGGCTTACGCCAACCCAAGAAAGTTAATTTTCTGTGCCCCTGTCGAGCAGAGCCACAGAAGTACTCCCCAGGGTGTATTTCCTATTTCCCATCCACTCATCAAGATTTTTCTTGAAGAGAGTTAATGAGGAACTTTGCTTGACATAGATGGGTAGCTTGTTCTAGAGTATGGGAAGTCTCTGGGACAGGAATCTATCCCCCCAGCAAGTCCTGTTTATTGTGGTGACATGGTTTAGATCCCTAGAGTATGTAGCTCAGAAGGATTGGGATTTCTTTAGCTGTAGCATGTCCAACAGCTCTGGGTTTGACATAGCTTTATGTGTTAGGCTGAGATCACCTTGGAGTAGGTGATAGTCTCAAACTCCAGCTTTACTCTGTAGCATATCAGTGTAGAGCATCTGTTTGAGGCCAGTAATTCTTTGTGTGGTACTTCTGTGGCCTTTCCAGTTGCTGCAGATGTCTTGCGAGGTACATTCCAAAAGGGGCGTTGACTCTATAATGGGTCTAATGAGCGTCGAGTATTGGGGAACAATGACCACATTTATTTATTTATTTATTTTTTCCTGGATGAGAACCCTTTTGTGATGAGGTGTGCCATATAGAAGGATTTCCTGACTACTGTGGCAATGTGATTATCAAATGAGAGACTACTGTCCACCTGGGTCCCAAGGTCTCTTATCACACATTCAGTGTTAAGAAGACTGCCGCCTATGTGGTAGTCCATTGTTAGAGTTTCTTCCAAAGGGGATAACGGTGCACTTTCTGGCATTGAGCTTGAGGCCATGGCTCTGACACCAAGCTTTTGACTCAGTGAGGCCCTTCTGTAGGATGTCCACATCATTTGGGGACTCAACTGTAGCTCCTAGTTTGCAGTCATCTGCGAACTTCATTAGCCAGAGGCCTTCTGTGTTAGCCTGTACTTCAGAGAAGTAGATACCAAACAGGAGAGGTCCCAGGACTGAACCCTGTGGACTCCACTTGTCACTAGTTTGAAGTCAGATTTGGAGTCTGCAACTTTTACAGTGTGGGTTGTGTCAGTGAGTCAGTTGGCAACCCATCTTGTGACATATTGATTTATACCTAGTTTAGTGAGTTTAGCTATAATTCCAGAATGGGGGATGGTGTTGAATGCCTTGACGAGGTCAAGATAGGCTATGTGAACCACCTTACCCTAGTCTACGGCTTTGGTGACTGCCTCAAAGAAGTCGACCAGGTTCAGGAGGCAAGATCTGCCTTTCACAAACCCGAACTGTGTGGGGTCCAGAGTTTAGAGGTTACCAATGTCTTTGTTTATGAATTCCATGATGATACGTTCCATGGTTTTGCAGACCAGGCTCGTCAGGCTAATAGGGTGATAGTTCCCAGGATCAGTGGTGGCTCCTCCTTTGTGGAGTGGGATAACTGTTGCTGTGCACCATTCAGTGGGCACAAAAGCCTGATGTGAGGCTATGATTGAACGTGGTGCTTAGGTGGGGAGCCAGTTCGTTCTGAAGTTCATGTAAAATGCATCCTGGGATGTTGTCCGGTCCCATGGATGCTGTGTTTTTTTGGCTTTAGAGAGTGCTGCTTTTACCTCTGAAATTCTGATTTTCAGGGACTCTGCATTCTTCCTGTATAGATATGGGCCCTTTGGGGGTGAGAGTGGGGTAAAGTTAGCACTGAACCAATCTGGCAGGATGTTGGCAATATCAGTTGGTTCTGTAATTTGTGTGCCATTGTGCTGCAACTCAGAGCAGATCTGGGTGTTGCCATTGAGATTCTTGACATAGCTATAGAATGTCTTGTGGATGTCCTTAGAATCAGTGGCAATCTTGTTTTCATAGCTAGCTTTGGAGGATCTTGTAAGGGATCTCAGCTTCTTGATGAGGCTGACCAGGGAGCTCCTCCACTCATGGGATTTTACATACTCTTGCAACAATTTTTTCCTTTTGTTGTAGAGTTTGTTTATGGCAGGGGACCACCAGATTGGCTTCCTTTTTTTGGAGGATAGCATCTTGGTTCTGTTTGAGATAGCACAATCCATGCACTCGTGTAAGTGCTTGGAGTGCATTTGTGTAGGATTCAGCAGTCGTGACTGTATTGTCCATCTGCATGGGTGTCATGAAGTTTGCCACGTCTGTCTTAAAAAGCATGAAGTTGGCTTTGGAGAAATGTTTTACCGTGGTTTCCTTAATGGGTGGGGGCGGGTTGTGGATATCTAGGGTGATTAGCTTATGGTCGGATTTGACCAACAAGGAGTTGACTAAAGTGTGGAACACCGGTCACTCATGTTGGTAATGACTAGGTCTAGGATATTGTTGCCCCCTGGTGGGGGTGTGGATAAGTTGATCCAGGGCATTGGAATTTATGAATTCCAGAAAGCGCAGAGCGAAGGAGTTGATACATGAGTAGTTTTCCCAGTTAATGGTGGGGTAGTTGAAATCGCCCATTATTATGATGTTTGGTTGAACCCTAATGTTTTCAAGTATATCAAGAAAAGAGGAGTGGGAATCTTGGGGCATGGTGGGGGATCGTAGAAAGCTACAATTTGGATTGCAGTTTTGCTTAGAGTTAGTTGCACTTGGGTAACCTCAGCTGCATTATGCTGAGCAACTAGCCTGGAGGTGTGGATATCCTTAATGAATATGGACACACCTCCACCTTTGATGTTCCTGTCCAGGTTAGATGGCCAAAAAGTGTGGTATGAGTTATAGCCTGGTAATGCAGGGGTGCTCTCTGGAGCCTTGAACCAGGTCTCGGTCACTGCACAGACATCTATGTTCTCCATTTTAAGGAGTGCCTCGAGTGAGTGCATTTTGAGATTTACACTTTTAGCATTGAGTAGCATTACCCTCAGTTTTTGCTTGCCTGTTCCTGTTATGGTGGTGAATTTGTCATTTGAACCTTGCCTAAAACAAGGCACTATAGGGGTGGCAAGAGCCTTTGCCAGTATCCAGAATCCCAGGGGTGACAGGTGCAGGCCATCTGTGGCAAAGCATCGTGGTCTGTCGACCATGTCGTCCCAGGCAGACAGATACTGGATCCCCTTAGAATGACACCAGAAGCTTAGCCAATTGTTGAAGCCAATCATTTTGTCCTTGTACTGCGGTATCATTCTGGGCGATGGCATGATGCTACTCAGAGCTAGGGTCATACCTGCCTGGGCTACAAGATCGGAGAGCTCTTCCATGTCTCTTTTCATGTAGTCCAGGGAGGTATGTCTCAGGTTGTTCACACCAACATGGACAATCAGTCATATTTGTAGTTGTGGAGTGACCTGAGTGCATGGATTGTCCTGGTGCCGACAGGCAGCTGACAATGACCTTCTCCTTGTTTAGCGTGGTGAATGGGACATCAGTGTGCCTGACTATAGTCACCTATAACTAGTGTGTTGGGTATGTTGTTTTGCCTTATGGGCTGTGGTTGAGTGGCACACTGAGTCTGTGGGCTGTGTGTCATTTGGGTTGTATTGGTGGTGGGAGGTTGCTTGCGTTTCTGGCTTGGAGGTTTCTGTTGCTTAAACAGATGATTGAGAGCCTCCGCAAATGTTTTTGCGTTTCTATGTGTGGATTTTGTGGTGTAGGTTTAGTGGGACTATGTGATGAGTGTGTTGTGGTGCAAGTGTTTACCTTCACCTCTTGACTATCAAGTTCAGTCTTGGTTGGAGAGAGCTTTACCTCCAATTTGGCTAGATACGTGCATCTCTCACAGGTTGTAGTGTTGGGTTGTCGGAGAGGGCTGTCTGTGTACATGAGGGAATTGCTACATTGCCCCAAGATGCCCAGATTCATCAGATAGAAAGGAGAGAACACTGGGAGCTGACCCTTGGACATGCTTGAATAAAAAAATATTTTCCTCTAGACAAGTGAGGAAAGTGAGTACAAGAGCTGTTTTTCTCTAAGCAAGTGAGGAAAGTAAGTACCAAAACGGTTTTCCTCCAGGTAATGAAGAAGGGTGAGTACTGTAGTAATTTTTAGTTTATTTAGTGCTTACAACAAGTTCTGAACATGTGCTGAGCACGGATAAGCAAATTCAAGTGCTAAAACTAAGAATCTGGATCTGGATTTTGTTGTAGATAGGCTACCTAGTGCTTATCACTCCCACTGATAAGCTAGAAGGCTTCCCTCCAACACAGAAAGGCTTTGGGCACAGAAGCTTACAAACAGTCCTGGATACAGCAAATCTGTATCTGGACTAGACTACTTGCAGGAAAGGCAGAAAAGCTTGGAATAATATATATATATATATATATATATATATATATATATATATATATATATATATATATGTATATAATATATTTATTTATTTTTAAATGGGTTGGCTTTCTCAAAAAGTTATTTCTGTATTAGAAAGAATGAGCTATTGACAGTAGCAAAAACACTTTAAATGCAGTACAAGCTAGCACACCAGACTGTGTAGCAATATTAAGGCAAAGACAGTTTAAATAAATGCAGATAAGTTAAAATGGCAAAAACTAGTTTATGAAAAATCAAGTAAGAGCACTTTAAACACTTTTTGTTGTTTTGTGTGCTTTTAAGGTAGAAGACAGTTCTGTAAGAGCAGCTCAAGAAACTATAATGGTATTGTATTGGGTTTCATATCTTTAACATGTTATTTTTATTCTAGAATGTGTTTTGTAGAGCTTGATTGTCTTGGTGTATTGTCATTGTTTCATGCCATGATTTGAATCCTTCTGTAGATATTGGGAATTGTAAAGCGCCAAGCGCCTGTGTGGTTCTGCCCCATGTTGTGTTTAATACTTCAGATTCTTAGGCAAAGAAAATATGTGCCATGTTGGAAGTATTGTGTTTTTAGATATACGTTAAATTTAAATAAAGGAAAAACTGGATCATATATTTTGCAGGTTACTGTGATTTAGGTTTGCTCTATCTATAAGTTGTGGACAAAAATGTACCTTTGGCATTTTCTGTGTTATCTTTAAAAGTATGTGTGCAAGCATTTGCTTTTGTTAAACTGTGAATGGGCTAGTTTTTTACCGTTTCACAGATTGTCTAACATGCAAGGGTGGAGTTGGTACAAAATTGCTTAAAAACGGGGTTTAGGGAATTTACCTACTGTTGTTCACAAGTACTTACTAGGTTTGTTTTATTTTTTTTTTTACATGTTTGAGTTATCACGGACTGCGGTGGTGGTGCTGCGGTAGCGTTGTTGCCTCACAGTTAGACGTTGCACGTTCGATTCTCAGACAGTCTTCTGTGTGTCGACATGCATGGAGGGCGTTCCTTCGCTGAAGGTTGTGCGTTAGGCCTGGCAAGCCAGCACGTAAAAGTCTACTGCCAATCATTAGCGGATCGGAGTTCTGCAGTGGCGACCCCTAACCGGGAAAAGCCGAAAGACAGAAGAAGAAGATTGAGTTATTACGGACAGGTGATCCGCTGTGGCGACCCCTAACCGGGAAAAGCCGAAAGAAGAAGAAGATTGAGTTATCACTTGAGGCATAGGCAAACATATTTTATATCAAAGAAAACAAGCCATAATATGTTCTCAGTTGTAAGCATTATGTATTATATGTGTATTGTTCCCACAACTTCCATTTTTCTATGTAATTTGTTTTTACCTTTCTCTAAAGATCCCACTTTCAGTTCTTTTATCCCTGTTGCAATATTCAGTACTTCAGATGCAGTTGTTTAGACCGTGATTTCTATTTTGTAGTAATTGCTTTTTTTTTTTTTTTTTTTTTTTTTCCAGCCACCAGAAGTAAATTAAGGCTTTACAGGATCTGAATTGCCTAGACGTGGTATTTCAGCTCAAAAATAATTTCCTAAGTTACACCATTTGTTCACCCAATATTTCTGACAGAGTACTCTGTACTGAATTTTTAAACTCTGCCAGCTAATTACACTCCTAAAACATAAGTTCCTATTTACCTCTTTCTTCCCTATCACAACTCCCAACATTTGCTATCTACCGAAGGAAAAATTCTTTGGAGTCTGCTTGGGGTATACAAGTATCTATGCAAACATTTCCAAGCAAAAAAGCAAAATCTTCTAGGCTTTGTTGCATATTTGGTATCCATTCATATTTCCTCCCCATTGTTTCCTTGTGAATTGCTTATTCATTCTCTCTCTGTCTCCCCGATCTTTTCTAACCTCCTTATGATTGATTCCTATAGCTATAGTGCAGTATTTTACATGCTCTACTAATCTAATTATCCATTCTTAACAGTAGCTTTTGTTCTAAATTCAACTAAAGACTCTACCACAGCAGGTCTTTCACTGGGATTTCCCTGTCCTCTTCTGTTTGCATATGCTTTATCAATTCCTGGTAGGGAGGGTAGTCTCCAGCCTGCAGTCTAAATGTCTTCTTGGCCTATTTCTCGTATGTTGCCTTTCCCTCTCTAGCTGTTTCCTCCCAATACTCTGGTTCCTTTGCTATTTTTCTCCAGTAAATTCTGGCCCCCTCTTGCTTGTTCTCTGTACCTTCATTTGCAGTCATCCCATCGGCAAAATATCCATTCTCGTGTTGTCTTGGCTCTTAGAATACTTTGTGCTACTACTGGAGTATAATATTCTGTATGACAGTTGTCCTCCTTAAGGATCTGCATCCAAAATCTCACTTTGTCCTTATTTCTCGAATTCCCCTGCTTCATCATCATCTCTTTCCCCTTTGAATTATAGCTTTCGGCTTGTGTTATGTATATGAGCCTTAACTGTATAGCTCTAAAATATCCTTTCTATATATTCTGTATTGCTATCAATATTCATAAACAAGAGCTTCCAGTGTCTCAGTTTTTTGTGTTTATTTTTCTTTTCCCACATAACCTTAGCTGCCATAACAAAAGTTTTTTTTATTTTCCCCAAGTACATCATTTTATTGTGTCCCCATAAATATGGATATTGTTGAACCAATTCATGACTACTTAAATAGTTTACAGCTGTAGCCCTAGTTTCCCAAAATTACTTGAAATCCTCTAAAAATGTTTCCTCCACACTGAGATGTCCTTTTCTGGATTTATCAGGTACAGAATATCATCTGCAAATAAAGCCAGCTTTTCTTGAATACCATACTAAAGAAGAACCCTCCCACTCTGATTTTTGTCTCAGATTCCTTGAATATCTTCCTAATTAACCATATTATTAGTTCCGGGAATACAGTTGCTTTCATTGCCCTACTCATAAAATCCAAGCTTAGTGTCAAATGCTTTCTCTGGATGAAGACCCATGAGCAACATTTTCTTACTTTCTGCTTCCCTCTGGATCATTGTTCTGCTAATGTCAAATGTTTGCAACCACATTGATCCATAGCTATCAATTTTGGCACTGTCTTTGCCATTTTAGCTATTATAGACATAAACATGTTGTAGTCATGGTTTTAGAATTGAAGTGAGCCTATATGAAGCTGGGTCTGATGGGTCTTTATTGACTTTATTTATTGCAGCCACCACTGCTTTCTTCCAAGTTGTTGGTGCTTCCCCTCCTTTTAAAACCTTCCAGATCGTTATCCTTTTCTTCTCTCCTAGCTTCCTAACTTCCATAGAAAGTCTCTTATTTCTGGAGACTTTCGTGCGGATTGGTTATAAGTCACCGTTTTTATCTCCTCTCATACTATCTTGTGTTAATTGTTGAGCTTTATCTACCCCTAACCTTGTCATATTAAGTCTTTAGTAAACATTTCCATTTGTGCTCTTTCTTGATTTCCACATTGTTCTGCCTTATTCATATTTTCATAACATTTCTGAAATAGCTCTAACACCACTACAAGATCTCTGGTTTATTTTTCTTGTTATAAGCTAAGTAAGCTTGGCAACAACCCTTTCCTTCTGTTGCCCACATCATCATGTTAACGTTATTTTGTGCTCTGTAGTCCCCCCCCCCCCAAACAAGAAACCTGTTTGCCTATATCATATGTCATTAATTTAATAAACCTACATTTATATAAATGAAGACCATATTGACATCATTGTAGTTGCAAATATTATGCATCATGATCTATCCAGTCGTTGTCAGACATTACATAGCTCATACAAATCCTGCCTTCTTTTAAACCTCGTTCGTTCACTGCATGCATTGTTCCCACAATTACCATTTTTCCCTATGTAATTTGCGTTTGCCCTTTTCTAAAGGTCCCAATTCCCATTGTATCTCCTGTTAGTATATTCGCTATTTATAGTCAAGTTGGTTTGGACTTTGATTTCCTTTTTCTAGTAATTGCTTTTTATTATTTTGCAGCCGCCATAATTAGACTCGGCAAGTACTTACTATGTCTAGGCAGTTCTGATTCTGTATCGTAGCTCAAAACAATCATTTCCTTAGTTATCCCAATTTGCTTGTCCATTATCTCTGACAGGGCAGTCTGCAGGGAGTCTTTAAAGTTTGCCTTGTCATCACACTCCCAAAAAATGTCCTCGGTTGCCTCTTTCGTCCCCATCACACCTTCATTTGCTTTCTACCTGAGGAAAAATTCTTTGGAGTTTACTTGGGATGTAAAAATATATATGTAAACACTTCCAAGCAAAGATCTTAAATCTTCTAGACTTTTGTTGCATATACCCCCCCCCCAATGCTGTTTCTTTGTGAATTGCTTATCCAGTCTCTCTTCCCAATCCTTTCTGACCTCCTTCAGTTTTTATTGATATGCACTGTTTTGTATGCTGTACTAATTTTATTCCTTTTTTAGCAGCAGCTTCTGTTCTATGTTCTGCTAAAAATTACCACCTCTGCACTTTTGATCCCCTATTTCTTTCCCTTTACCTATACTCTGCCTTCACTATCTAAGATTGAGAACTATCTCTGGCCTGCAGTCCAAATAAATTCTTGGCTGCTCCCATTCTATTACTTTCCTTTGTTATTATTTGCTGTCAGTACATTGGTTCCTTTACCAGTTTTCTCCAATAAATTCCAGTCCCCTCTTGCCTATTGTTTGTATCCCCAATTGCAGTCATCCCTATCGGCAGAATCTCCTTTAACCATTCCTGTGTTGGCTTAGTTCTTACTTTCTGCTACTTTGAGTATAATATTCTGCATGGTTATTGTTCTCCTTAAAGATCTGCATCCAAAATCGGTCTCTCCTTGTTTCTTGAGCTTCCTCCCTGTTTTATCATCATCCCATCCCATTCCACTTTGAAGTATAGACTTCTGCTTGTGGTATGTATTGGAGCATTAACTGTCTAGCTGTGAAATACCTCTTCAAATCGGGTAATCCCAAGCCACCTTTTTCGTTTTGGAAGACTCCGTTTATCCCACTTGACTCTTGCTATCTTCCCTTCCCAGATAAAATCTTTCATCTCTTTGTTAATTGTTGTACACAACTTCTCTTCTGGTTGATGATTAGTTTTATACACAGGTCAGGCATTTTTTTTAATAATTGCTTGTATCTTGCTATTCATATAACATACCTTCCAATTTCTCAGTTTTTGTGTTATCATTTGTTTAGTCTCTTCCCACATATCCATAGCTGCCACACCAGAAACCTTTTTAATCTATACTCCTAAGGACTTCATTTTATCTTGTCCCCGTAAAGATGGATATTGCTGAACAAATTTGTTTGGGTACATAATTTACTGCTGTTGCCTTTGTTTTAACTACATTAAACTTTTTTATATCGTGTTTTGAAACTGCCCCAAAATGTTCCACAACAATGAAGTGTCATTTTCTAGTCTTGGCATGACTTTGCCATTCTTTTAGCCATTATATACATAAACCCTTTATAATCATGGATTAGAATTAAAATGGGCCTGTGTGAAGCTGGATGTGATGGGTCTTTACCCTCTAGGTATTACAACCACCACCACTTTCTTCCATGTAGTAGGTGCTTTTTCTTAAAATACAGTTAAAACTGAAAGATCTGCAAGGTTTTTCCTCCTAGCTTCCTAGAATACCATCTATTCCTGGTGACTTTCCTGTTGATTTGGTTTATATGTCACCATTTTTATCTCATAATCTCCGCCTCCTAATTGTTAGTAACTGAGCATCCTGCGCCTCTAGCCTTGGCATATTTCATTCTTTCACAAACATTTCCATGTGTACCTCTTCTTGATCTCCTTATTTCTGCTTTATTCAGGCTTTCATACAATTTCTGAAATATTTCTAGTACTCCCTGTACAGCATATCTCCTCTTCCTTGTTATAGGCTCCCTAAGCTTGGCAACAACCCTTTCTACTTTTATGTTGCCTGAGTCGTTGTGCTAATTTTTGTGCTGTGGCTTTATTATCAAAAGAACAGTTGCTTAACAGCAATCTTTCTAAACTCATGCATATTATTGCGGTAATTGTTTTTTGCTTAGCCCTCTGCAATTGCTTCTGTTCTTATTCTGTGAGATCCCCCTATTCTGTACTATTTTTAACATTTTGTCAATCCCTCTTCTATATTTTATTTCCACCTTATTTTTAAACTCCGCTTTAATTTTATCCCACTCCCTATCTATATTTTTCAGAAGAAATTTCTGTCTTCTCTAATACCTCCCTAATAATTTCCCCTACCCATTCCTTGAATTCCTCTATTTTTCAACATATAGGTGGGAAAGTACCTGTGTCTCATTTTTCAATTACCCTGTATTTTTATTTTAGTTGTTGGCACATGATCTGAAATAGTTATTGGATGCATATCAAAATTTTCAATTAAATGCACGTGCTGCTGTGAAATGTCACTTGTCTAGTTTATCTTGGGGGATAATATGCAAAATCACCGCCTGCTACTGAATTCACATCTTCCATGCCAAATATTTTCATAACTTTCTTAAAATCTACCCTCCTTTGTTATATTTTCCTTTCTGCCCCCAATACATCTTCCCTGCTGCAAATCAAATTCCAGTCACCACCTGTAAGAAATATTCCCAGCTGAAAACTGATTATTTCTCCCAGAATTTTCTTGAGCTCCATTATAGCAGTTTTAGGGTGAATATAAATATATGCCAAGTGTAATCCTCCTTTCCCAGTAGCCCTCTGTACTACATAAGTACCTTTTTTTTTTTTTTTTTTTTTGTCTTCTATCATTATTGGAGCTCCACTTTCAATTAGTTAAGTACTCTTTTCTTTGTTCCAGGTATTCTGCTGAATAACCATCCTGAAAATTTATCAAATTTACATGTTCAGTTCTTTCCAAATGTTTCCCGTAGCATAACTGTTTGCATTCTACATTTTTTAATATAGTTCACTATTTTTTTCTTTTTTGCATATATCTGAGACCATTTAACTTTTAAAGATGGTATTGAAAGGGTTGTTGTGTTAAGCAAGCAGTAATGCCCAACAGAATGTGCGTTATTGTGGAAATAACGCCTGCCCAGGGATGTTCTGAGGCCTAATGCTGCAGGCGAAAGGCCTCTACACTCCTGGAAGGGAGTTAATCTCACAATAACACACATCCTGTTTGGCATTATTGTGCCTAGAGAATGGGCTGTTTGCAAAATAGGTATGTTTTACTTTTTTTTTTTTTTTTTTCTGCTGTATTTTTTATATATATATATATATATATATATATATATATATATATATATATATATATGTGTATGTAAAATAGTTCCTTCTAATGTTTCAAACATGTAGTATAGGTTAATGGTGTGGGGGGAGGCATTTTTACATCCAAAATACAACACTTTAAAAATGTCCAGGTATTTACTTTATTTTTTTGATCCCATACTCCTAAAACACTCTGTTGCCAGTCATTGGAGATTGAAGTTACTAAATAATGACGTACATTTGAGTTTGACTTTTATTTTCTTCAGAAAGTTCTTGGTAACACAGGTGTTCTATTTAAGCAAGTTTGTAATTTTGTTAGATCAATAATTAAAATCTGTTCTACTTTTGAGCCTTTGTTGCCCCATTATTTTAGGCTTTACCCAGATTTTTTTCAGCTGAAAGGTCTAGAGGTATGCAAGCCTCCTTTGCTTCTGCTAGTGGTCGATGCGTGTCTTTTTCTCTCACTCTCTCGTGCTCTTCCTCTGCGCGCTCCCTCTCTCTCTGTGTCTCTCTGCTCCCTCTCTGTTGCACTCTCTCTCTCCCTCTCTGTGTTGCGCTTGCTCTGCTTGCTCTCTGTTGTGCTCTCTCTATATCTGCGCGCTCTCTCTGTGTGCGCTCTCCCACTCTGATGTTCTTCATTCCACATTGCTGCAGTCCTAACTATTGGGTAGTCCGCTGTCCAGTCGGCCCGAATACCAAAGTATATGGCTGACGTCGGTCAGGGCGCATTAGACTGACGTCAGTACGTCAGGGTACTAATGCGCATGACCGACGTCATATCCTCAGTCTTTTTTGCCGCATGGTCCGATGCAGAAGCAATTTTGCGAGTGCAGGTTGGCGTTCTGAAAGTTTCTGAAGTCAGAGTTTCAGACCGAATCAAAGTTGGCTAAGTACCCGTTGGGAATATTTTGTTTTTCTTGCCTCAGTATTTAACGGATGTCAGAAAAAGTGAATAACTGTATTTCTTGTGGGAAACAGATACCTCATAGGGATTACCATACTTTGTGTATACCTTGTTTAGGGCCTGAGCACGGCGTTGTTGGATGCGCTCTTGTGCTAGATTTAACAAGCGCACTATTAAGAGAAGGTTAGACTGTGCCAGGTTAGTGTTTGGGAAGCGTTGTAATTATAAAATGCCGTCGGATGCTCCGGCCGCTTCGACTAAAAGCGCAAAGATAAAGCAGCAAAGCCTAGGGTGGAGGAACCGACAGTCCCAGGCGTCGGTTCTTTGGAAACTCAGTGGAGCCGGAGGTTTTGCCAGGTGTCTCTTTGGAGTCTCAGGAGAGACTTTACTGTTACAGGATGTATCCTCTCAGGAAGTAGGCCAGGCTGAGGGGCTTCTCCGGTGGCTGTTCTTCCCTCTCTTCCTAAGGTGGTTAGAGCCTCCCTTCAGTTTCCAAGGCTTCTTTGAGGGGCAGGCCAAGTTTAGCTTCTGTGGGGGTTTCTCCTAATGCTTCAGGATCTTTGCCCAAGAAACATATGCTTAAAATGGCAGAGGATTTGATTACTATGATTAGGGGTTCTATGCCCCCTCCTGATAAGAGGCCTAGGGTGGAACCTGAGTTTGAGAGTTTTGAGCAATGCTCGGAGGCTTGAGTCTTGACTGAAGACTTGCAGGAGTACCCTCCTTATTCTGATTCTGATGTGGATGATTCTACTCCTTCTGCTTCTCCTCCTGAGGATTTTTCATTTTCAGAGACTCTGCATTCCATGAGGGAGCATTTTAAATGGGAAGGTCAAGATTTCTCTGATTCCAGGAAAAGGCTTAGGGAATTCTTGTTTTTACCCCAGCATAGGCCTTTAGCTATACCTCCTGTTTTGAATGTGGTGGAAGATGTATTTGCAGAGGCTTCCCTGAATCCTGATTCTTTGCCTCCTGCCCCAGTTAAACGGATAGGTATTATAGGGTGCCTGAAGCTCATAAGTATCTTTTAAGAGTCCTAGGGCAGACCCAGAAACTGTCTCTCAGGGGCCTAAAGGTGTGAAGGCCTCAGTTGTTAAAAATCCTGTCCCTCCTGATAAAGAGGCAAGGGCTTTGGATAGATGGGGAAAGAAAGTGTATACTTCTTCCACTTTAGCCATGAGGCGTTGAATTGTCAGTTTCACATGTTAAAATATCAGAATTATCTTCTTTCACAGTTGAAATCTAAGGTGGATGCTCTGGCTGAAGGTATTGAGTGTAAAGAGTTGCAGGATTTAGTTCATGTGTCTGAACAGGTGGGTAAACATTCCTTGCAGTGTGGTTTTGATGCTGTGCAGGCCTCCTCCAGGGTGGCTGCCACTGGTTCTGTTCTTCGTAGGCACGCCTGGCTGAGAGATCAGAATTTAGCTGAGCATGTTAAGACAAGGATTTTGGATGCTCCTTTACAGTCTGATGTGTTGTTTGGTTCGCCTGTGGAAGCAGTTTTGAAGAAAATGGAGGACAAGGCTAAGTCTATGCAAACTGTTAAAGATTTATTGCAGGTGCAGCCTCCGAAGTTTAGTAGAAATTGGCCTACTAAGGGATGGACTTATCCTGCTTATGATTCCCAGTCTAGGGGTAGGTCTAGACGTGGTAGGGGCAGAGCTCAGGGTTCTTTTAGGCCTAGGACAGGGAGTTCCCCTGCTCAGACTTCTGGTGAGGGCAGGGGTCAGACCTTTCGTAAGCAGACCCAATGACCTGCCTTTTCAGCTGCCAGTACGTTCTCGCCTGGCAGCACCTTTGGGAGGAAGGCTGTCTCTTTTCAAAGAAATTGGGATTTAATTACCCAAGACAGATGGGTTCTGGATATTATTCACCACGGTTACAGGTTTTATTTCCATACCTTGCCTCCTTTCAAAGGCATGCCAGACATTCCTCCTCTTCAAAGAACAGAGGCTCACAAGCAAATTTCTCTGTTGCTCCAAATAGGGGCCATTCAGTCAGTTCCTGTGCCGGAAAGGGGCCTAGGATTTTATTCTCGCCTGTTCCTAGTACCAAAGAATGGGAACACGTGGAGACCAATTCTGGATTTATCTATCCTCAACACTTATCTGGACATTCCCAAGTTCAAAATGTTGACGTTACAACAGCTTTTACCTCTGCTGGGCAAAGATCACTGGATGGTAACTTTAGATCTCAAGGAAGCTTACCTTCATGTGCCAATAAGACTAAGTTGCAGGAAGTATCTGCGTTTTCGAGCTGGAAATTCTCATTATCAGTTCTCTGCATTGCCCTTTGGCTTATCTACTGCCCAGAGTATTCACAAAGGTTCTGGCTCAGTGATAGCTTACTTCAGGCTAAAGGAATCCAAATCTGTCCTTACTTGGGCGACTGCCTGATTCTGGCTCAAGAAAAAGAAGATCTTCTACAGCATCTGGAATATGTCATAGCAGTGCTAAGATGCCTAGGGTATTCTGTGAGCGAAATAAAGTCCAGTCTAGTACCCTCTCAAGACATGTGCTTTCTGGGTGTGAGACTGAATACAGCAGCCCAGATGGCCTTTTTAACCCCGGACAAACAAAAGAATCTTTCCAGTTACTTCCATCATCTATCTCTTCAGTCGGGCTGACTGCAAGGACAGTCCTTCAAGCCTTAGGGTTCATGGCATCTTGTATTCTGGTGCTTCCCAATGCCAAACTGCATATGAGGAAGCTACAATGGTATCTCAAAAATCTGTGGACACAGCACTGCCAGGATTTGGACACTGTCATTCAAATAATACCTTGCATTCAAAAGGAATTTTTGTGGTGGGCTCAGGAATGTCACCTAAACAAGGGACTCTCTGTGACCCGGCCAGAGGCAAGTCAGATTCTAACGACAGATGCCTCAGATATTGCTTGGGGAGCTCATCTAAATGGAAAGTGGATACAAGACAAGTGGCCTGCCAGACTACAGCATCTACATATCAACATGAAGAGATGTTAGCAGTTCAGTTTGCATTAATTGCTTTCAAGGAGTTACTTCTTCCAGGGCAGGTGTTGATTCTAACAGACAACACAACTGTCATGTGGTACATCAACAAACAAGGGGAACACATTCTTACCCATTGTGCAGACAAGCAATGATTTTATGGGAGACTGCGCTCAGTCTGCAACTAACTCTTCAGGCAAGGTTTCTGCCGGGAGCACAGAACTCCTTAGCAGATGTATTAAGCAGACAAATCATGGATCCCCACAGTGGAAACTGGATCTTCATGTATTTCAAAACTGACAGTGTCATGGGAACTCAGACATAGATCTGTTCGCTTCTCCACTAAACCACCAGCTGCCAAAGTTTTGCACGAAGGGATTTCATCACACAGCTTGGAAAGTGGATGCTCTTTCTTTCAGTTGGAAAAATCTTCATGTGTATGCCTTTCCACCTCTGCCTCTTCTTCCAAAGGTGCTTCTAAAGGTCAGACAAGACAAGCCAAGGATGATTTTAATAGCTCCAGATTGGCCTCGGCAGCACTGGTACCCTTTACTGAGGAATCTGGTAAGGAAGCCTCCATGGCCTTTACCCTTGATTCCACACCTGTTGTCTCAGAGGGACGGTCATCTGCTCAATGTCAAGCTTCACTCTCTACATCTAACAGCCTGGCATATTCTGTTTTGAAAGACAGCAGGTCTCAGCTTCCTCAACAAGTTTTAAATGTGATTATGGAAGCCAGACGACCTAGTACAAGGAAAGTGTACGCAGAAAAATGGAAGAGATTTTTGTTTTGGAGTGCAGCAAACAATTTGGAGAGTACTGAGCCAAATTTGAGTGTGGCTCTTCAATATCTTACTGAGTTACTGGACAAAGGTTTGTCTTTCTCTTCCATTAAGATTCATGCTGCAGCAATTTCAGCTCACTATGATTGTGACCCACCATTGTTTTAGCATCCTTTGTTCAAGCAATTTCTTAGAGGGCAAAGAATATAAGACCCCCGTAGAGCTCCTACTCCTTCTTGGGATCTCAATTTTGTGTTGGAGAAACTTACTCTACAACCTTTTGAGCCTCTGACTACTGCTGAATTGAAATACTTGTCATGGAAGACTGCTTTTTGTTGGCCATTACTTCTGCAAGAAGGGTTTCTGAGTTGCAGGCCCTTATGGCAGTGGA
>NC_056733.1:1464394815-1464399815 GCF_019279795.1 Protopterus annectens
CATGCTCGCCAAATGATTTATAAAATTCAGTGTATACCAAGATTATAAATTCCCCATTCCGAAGGAGGGATGGGCCTCCTTGAAATTGATTACATGTATAGATCTGCAGTCGTGGGACTCCATACATCTACTGACCTCACAAGATCCAAATGTAGTGAAAGTTTTGAAACATGAGGAGAATAAATCCTAAGATGACTTCTCTGCTTAATTTAACAGAAACATATCGATGTCAAGCAGGAATGGAAATCGTACCAAGCAGCAACTGAATGTGCCAAAAAAAACAAGAGAGAGACTTTAAGGTGAAGGATCAGATGAGAAGGCAAGAAAAGTGGAAAAAAAAACATAAATATAGTTGCAAGTATAGAAAACTTCTGGAAAAGCCTCATATTGATCAAGAACAAATGCAGGAATGGTTAAGGAGAATGGTTAAGGAGAGGCAAATTCAAACCAAGAAATGAAAGGTTAATATTAGCAGCCCAAGATACTGGGCTACATACACGCTGGTCTACAAAGTCCATTGAACATGTGGGAGAAACGGACAAATGTAGGTTTTGTAAAACAGAATTGGAAACAGTTGCACACCTTGTTGCTGGTTGCGACACACTAACTGCAGAAGGACTGTATACTGAAAAGCATAATAATGTGGCGAGACTGTTGCAGTGGGGATTGTGCAAGCATTATGGTATGTAAGTGGCTGAAAAACACTGGAGACATGAGCCACAAAGCATCATAGAAAATGAAGAAGTTTATATCACATGGGATCCCCCATTACCAACAGTTCAAAAGATAGATGCTAGAAAATCGGATATAGTGGTCCAAGAAAAAAAAGACAAAAGTAGCATTGATCATTGAAATCGCCACCCAGTGACTATAGTGTCTGCGTACAGAGAGAGACCATCATAAAATACCAGGATCTGTGGGCAGAGACGAGAGCAATGTGCAAGAAAGATACCCAGACAGTTCCAGTAGTTGTAGGAGCAACTGGACTTTTTATAAAAAAAAAAAAAAAAAAAATTACAATCGTGTTTAGATATGTTACCAATCCATGTAACCCCATACGAATTACAGAAGGGGTCATTACTGGGCGCATTGCGGGTGCTGCGAAGAGCACTTTTGGCTGACATCAAAGATTTGAAACAATACTGATTTCATGAACTTTAATCATACTTTGACTTAAGAATGGGTCCATTCTTGTCATGGCTTTAGAAACCCAAAAGATCATGGATCTTGTTCTTACTAATATAGGAGAGTATCTTGTACCATCCCTTGCATTTTTTCATCACCTTTTAGGTCTGACCATAAAGCAGTCTCCTTCAAAATTTAATTTAAACCAGGGATCCCTTCTATCCAAGGTACCTTTTAGAAATTTCTTTAAGACAAAGTATCTTTTTCCTAAGTGATGCACTGGCAAGCTTTAAATCCCCACCAAAGCCAGTCAACTCCACTGAATCTGCAGAAATATATACCCTGTAGGAACAAGTGCAGGGCAAACCCTAAAACCAAACCCACATGGTACAACCATAATATCGACAGGCTTTTGGAAAATAAATTTAACTAAAAGTAAGAAGGGTAACTCCCATGATGTTATAGCTGTTGTCACTGAAATAAACAAACCACTTGTGAGCTTAATAAAATCCAAAGCCAAGCTTGTCTAAAATAGCTACCAAAGTCCGATCATAGGAGGTTACTAGGCTATTGGCCCTGAGGCCATTCTAAGCCTAGCCAAAAGTTTAGCCCATATTTAGAAAAGTCAGCACCCGATGCACCTATCCAGCAGGGATACAGGTGGAGTCCCAGGGGTATATTTTCTGTTTCCCATCCAGTTATCCAGGTTGTGCTTAAAAAGGGGTAAAGAGGTACTCTGTTTGACGTGGAGAGGGAGTCTCTAGGACACAAATTTGTCCCACCAGCAAGTCCTGTTGATGTCACAGACCAGGTTGAGGCCGTACCTGCAAGTTACTAGAGTGGAGCTCGACTTGTGGATATGCAGCAGTCCCATCAAGGTGGGGTCTGTGATCGCCTTGTATGCCAGACAGAGGTCACCTCTGCGAAGTCTGTATGAAACTGAATAGAGGGATAGGCTAAAAGCCCTATGTGTGTATGGTAGATGTTTGAGGCCCTGGATTCTCCTGGTGAGAACTCTGGTCTCCAGCTGCTGCATGTGCTTTGCGAGGTACTTGCCGAAAGGGGCATTGTACTCCATAATGGGCCTTGTAAGGGAAGAATACAGGGATGTTATGACTACCTTGTCCCTGGATGAGATATCCTTACTTATGAGGTGGGCCATGTAGAAGGCTTTCTGCACAATGGAAACAACATGGTGGTCAAAAGTCAGGTTGCTGTCAAAACCTGGGTGCCCAGATCCCTCACGACTGATTGCGTGCTTGGGATGTTATTAATGTGATAATTTGTGGGGGATGTCACTCTCCCCAAAGGGTAGGATGATGCATTTTTTAATATTCAGCTTGATGCCATGTTTCTGGCATCAGTCATTTGTCTGAGTGAGACCCTCTTGGAGGATGTCTACATCACTAGGGGAATTGATGGCAGCACCCAGCTTGCAGTCATCTGCAAACTTGGTTAGCCGTAGCCCACTGGTTTTGGCCTGCACCTCAGAAAAGTATACCCCAAATAACACAGGACCCAAGACTGAACCCTAGGGTACGGCGCTTGTTACTGGTCTACTGCTTGAGGTGGCTTTCCCTATTTTTTGATTAGGTGGGTTCTGTCAGTGAGCCAGTTTGCTTCCCATCTGGTAACATATGGATTGATGCCTAGTTGAGTGAGTTTATCTATTATGCCCGAGTGGGGAATAGTGCCAAAGGCTTTATCCAGGTTAAGGTAGGCAGTGTGCACTGTCTTCCCCTCGTCCATGGCTTTGGTGACGGTCTCAAAGAAGTCAGCCAAATTTAGCAGACATGACCTCCCCTTGATGAAGCTAAACTGTAGAATAGAGTGTTTGAAGGTTGTCAGTGTCCTTGTTAATGAGGTCCATGATCCGTTCCATGGCCTTGCAGATCAGGGTTGTTAGGCTGATGGGTCTATAATTTCCTGGATCAGTGGATGCTCCACCTTTCTGTAAAGGGATGACAGTGGCTGTCCTCCACTCAGCTGGGGCTAAGCCAGTACTCGGGCTTTGGTTGAATAGTGCACCTAATGGTGCTGCAAGTTCCTGCCTGAGTTCATGTAGAATGTAGCCTGGTATGTTATCTGATCCCATGCAGGCTGTATTTTTTGCCTTTGAGAGAGCAGTGATGACCTTTTCCCTAGATATAAGGGGAAGGGGGCAAGGTACTGGGGATATCCTGATTTACTGATGGGGGGGGGTGATGTTTTTGCTGAATATATCAGCCAGCAAGTTTGCTGTCTCTACGGCATTTGTATATATGGCGTCCTTGACCACCAGTTCTGAACAGATCTGGGCGCTTCCTTTCAGGTTGTGGACATATGTGAAGAAGACCTTATGATTGTCTCTAGTAGATGTGGCATTTGCTTTGGAGGATTTCACTAGTGCTCTGATCACAAAGCTTTTTTTTAATTATCCTCATAATCTCAAAATAAATGCAGCGGTGGTCTAAGCTGATTGTGAATGATGTTACTTACATTGAAGATAAAGATAGTGAACCTACTGGCTGATATATCTCTCACTCTCCTCCCAATCCACCCATATACTGTTACCCTTTCTGTATCTTCTTGAGCTATAATAACTCTAGACTATGTACGGCCCAAGTGTTTGTTTAGTAAATGCTCAGTTTAAACACTGTAATTATTGTAAGTTATGATCTGTATTGTCGTTTTTTTTTTTTTTTTTTAACAATTGAAATCTTAGATGTTTGTACATATTATATCATGAATGTGTTTTTGTAAAAAAAAAAAAAAAAAATGTTTTTTGCTATACATATCTGAAATGTTTTTTCTTTATATATCGTGAATACTATATACTTTTATTACTGTCCTTACCTGTATTAATACTAACGTGTTACCAGAGGTTTTCTTCTCGGGCCTCCGCTGAAAAAGGGTCATCAGCTCAGACTGACAAACCCGGTCAACAAATGTAAAACAAATAAATAATAATTCGTTCTAACTTTACATTTCTGTCCCTAGAGCTATACCTGAATCTGGCTCGCCTTTAGCTATCGCACAAGACCAAGTTCTAAATGTGCAATCAGAACTTAAAAATACTGCATTGATGTGTCCTGAGAATATCCCTAGATGCATCTAAAATAGTATGAAACGTGACTTTGACGAACCCCCAATAACACTCTTCAGTCTGTGCCTCCATACAGGTTTTGTACCAAGAGAATGAAAAGCTACTACAGTCATTCCCCTGCATAATGGGGGACCTTCCACAGACCAGGCAATTATAGACCTATAAGTCTGACCAGCCTCCTGTGCAAAGCCTTCGAAAGACTTCTCATGGAACTAATCAGTCAGGACACGAGGAACCTCCAAACACTGGACTCGTCTCAATTTGAATTCATCAAGGGCAGGTCATGCTTGCTCAGCCTGGTGAACCATTTTGAAAAGGTCACCAGACCAGTGGATGAAGGTAAAATGGTACACACCTCATACCTCGACCTGGTCAAAGCTTTTGACAGTTTCCCCACTTGAGCATAGTAGAAAAGCTAAGTAAACTGGTAATAATGTAGTCCCACAAAGCGGGTAAAATTAAGCACACACTGGATCCAATAAAATCTGGTTAGCAGCAAATACAAAGCATAAAATGCAGACTCCTCTAGCGTCTCTGCTCTTAAGCCTTTACAGTGTATATCCCTACTTCACATATTCTGTCTTTTAAATAGCATGATTACAAACAATTAACCAAACATAGACTTAAAGAAAACATTTCCAATGACATTCTTGATTCATTCCATACAGAATTAGTGTTAAACTTCAGAATTAGAGTCTAACTTCCAAAGTTGTCTTTTAATATCAGTCATAAATTTGTTGTACTTGCCCCAAAGTTGTAGCTTGTAAGCCTTGTATATTTCCACTATGAC
>NC_056733.1:1464404815-1464519815 GCF_019279795.1 Protopterus annectens
TACTATAAGTTTGATATTGGACACTCCTCCCAGTAATATCGCTTAAGTTCATTCTACTGAGTACAGTTAGATCATTTGGGAACGCCCACTCCCTTAGTTTCTTAACCTTGAATTATCTTCCGTTTCCTTTTTTATTTATTTTTTCCATTCCTTGCATACGTCTGTTTGTCTGCTGTTTATGTAACAACTACATTCATTCTATGTAGTTAAGTTCTCCTGACTTCATTTCCATACCCATCTGGTGATTTGCTATAGCTGCTGCATTGTAGCAGCATTACAGTTTCTGTATTCCCCATGCAGGGCCCCATGTGCTTTTGATCCTTCTTGAAATCCCATTCCTTGCTGACACCAGAGTATGTTCTTGTTGGGAATTCCATCTGAATTAGTACTGTTTTAGTATGCTGGGGTGTGATCAAAAATTATTATAGGATAGGTAGGTAGGTATGTAGTTGGCTATGTGAGTATTCGGTCTCGTTAATACCATTTTCTGTTTGGGAGAGTCCTACAAATTTATATCTAGTTCCCTGACCACCCAAAACCAAAGCAGTGTCTGTTAAAGCCATATTTTTGCAATGTGCCTGAAAAATTCTCTAGTCTAGGCAACTCATTAGCAACATGTACCCTCTCTGAACTTCTTTTAATGAGTAGATGAGGTTTCTGTTGCCTCCATACCATTAGTTCCTTCATAAACAACAGTTGTAACGTAATGGCCATATTTCATCTTTATCATAGCGTCTTGCTTACTGTCCAAAATCCTAAGTGGGGGCCATCTTTTAACCCAAATTTTCACCATGAAACTTTGAGCTAAACATACTTCCAAAACGGAGTTTCTCAAAGTTTTGATGGACCTGCCTCATTAGAATATGATTATCAGCATATCTATCACTGTTGCAGTAGCCTCAGGGCACCTTCTGAGTGCCTTGCTTGCTCAGTGGCTCAAGCAGAGAGAGAGAGAAGCAGTAGTTAGTGACAAAAGCTTCAGAGCTTTCTTGCTGTGAAGTGCGCTCCCCTTGTGGGCTTTATGGAACTAGTGATCCTTCAAGACTAGGCAGTTAAGTCCCTTTCTGGGGAAAACCTTCCACTGCTGTCTTTTTTTTTTTTTTTCTCTCCATAATATTGTTTATGACAAATGTATTTTATGGACTGTCCTTATTGTTCAGTTTAAAAACTGTGGGTCAGGATATTGTACTTTTGAGGACTCTATACAATTGTACCCTAGAAACCTGACTTTGTTCTGTCAGAAGTTTGACAATTCTGCTACCTGCCTTTCAGGTCCCTTTTTTAGCTTTGCCTTGAGGCAAGCATCTGTTTCCTTGTTTCTTCCTTCTCCTGTCTGCAAGAAAAAAGCTTGATAGGAGCCTTTGAGTGTCATGCCCAGCTCCTCAGTGCCTCAGCCACTGATTTGTTACTTGTCTTTGACCAGACTTTCTCAGACTGCTCATTATTTGCTGTAGTTCGTTGAGAAGCCACTAAGGAGGCAGTCATATCTTCTGCAGCTTTGTTTGTCCTTACTGGGCAAGGGAGAATGAGTCTTGTTGAAGGAATGGGTTGCTGTTAACTGCATGGCTGAACTAGGATGCCTGTTTCTTGGACTAGTACTCCTGACTCGACTCGGTCCTTTTCCATGGTGTCACCCAGCAAAAGAAAGCAAAGTTAAAATGGCTGTTCTCTTCTGTTTTATAGGCGGGAAGACTTGCTGGGGATTGCCAATTGCGTTGCTCTTTGCCGTTAATGTTTTAAATCCAGTTTCTCCACTGACCTCTAGTGCCCAAAAAAAAAAAAAAAAAGTCCCCTGTTTCTTGACACTGATTCTTTGTCAGAAGAGCAGGGACTGGAAAGGGAGTGCTTTTCTTCAGTGAAATCTATTCACGCTGAAGATTTAGATTCCAAAGAAGGTGTTTCTTCAGATTTTCCTCTAGAAGAGTTAAAGTTAATTTTAGTTCTTCTTTCAGAAGAAAAAGATAAGTGTTTTAGCTGGAATAGAATGAAATCCCATTTTCCAGGAGAAGTATAATTTGCTGCAGTTGGATTTTTCTCATGCTGCAGCTATCCCTTCTGTCTTCAGCTGTAGAAGGTGATCTGATGTTGCTGTTTTTTCATTCTGTCCTCAGCTGATGGGTTCTTATCCGATCTGTTGGATCTGACTCGGCCATTGCAAATGGTCATGGCAACTTAGAACTCTAGAGCTTCTCCCTTACACAGAAAGCACCAACCCCAGTTACCTCCAATGTGGTTGTAGATTCTCGGGCTTTAAGATGTAGAGAAGTGCTTTTTTTCTAATTAATAATCCTTTATTTTATTTATTTTCTTTTTCTTTTTTTTTTTTTTGTCTTGTCTTGTACCAGTGTATTCTATATATTACTATCGTTAGTAATTTTTTTTCCTCCCTTTTACCCTTTTTCTATCATGTATGCTTGTCGTAGCTCTCAACCACCTTTGCTGCTAGTTTTCTTTTTTTTTCTCCCCTAGTTTCATTTTTAAATCAAATATATACACACACGTACATATATATATAAATGTATCTTTCTAGATACTTTACTGTTAATTAGACTTTATAGTTAGTGTCAGTGGCGTTGAAGTTCCTAACATCAGTTTTTTTTTTTTTTTTTTTTTTTCTGGATGTTGGAAAAGGAGAAACGCCTGTCTGGCTTTAAATATTGTAGTAAATGCAGAACGTCCCTCTTTCTGACTCGCATACACTTCGTTTGTATTCTCTTGGGCCCCTCCACCTTAAAGAAATTTGTTCTATTTCTCATGGTTCAACCCAAGGGCCCTGGCTGAATGAAAGAATAAACTAATTTTAAAAGGATTACTTCCGTTCTTCAGCGAAGCACTATCTGGAGCGTCTCAAAAATCAGGAAAAATGTGTCTAACTTCTCCAAGCACCTCAACAGCCTCTTGTATGGCATCAGAGGAGTCCCTTAAGATATTTTCCAGATCCCTCTGATATCTCAGATCCAAAACAGAAAAGACAAATTTTTTTGGATCCAACTGCTTCTTCAGATCCGAAACACATTAAGAAAGTCTTCGGATCCAGAAATTACCAAATTAAAAGACTCCTCAGATCAGACCTCCTGGGATCTAACACAAAGAACTATGGATGTGGAAATTTTACCCAGGACCAGATACTCTCCTTCAGTGGACCTAGTTCATCCAGGGTCCCTTCTCCATTTTTAGGACTCCCAAAAATCTCATTCAGGGATGTCCACTTGCTTTTCTAGAAGCTTTACAGAAGAGGATGTGAAGAGGTTAGTGAGCGAGATCCTCTCTGTGCAGAGTCAGCCAGTTATCCTTTTGGCTACCCCATTGGATCAGGAGGTATGTGCATCCACTATTCCAACTTTGTCAGGTTCTCTTCTGACTCCCTTTCAAGGTCTCGGAGCCCATGAATCCGAGTCGTTCAGGCTCATTGGCTTTGGATCCGAGGATAATTTTATTCTCTGTTCCAAGGCTTGCTCTGAGCTGTTTGGCTCAGTCATATCAGGAGAGCTTTTGGAGCTGGTTCTACCCTGTCATGTCTGAGGTGCTCCATTTGACACCAAGGTTTTCTGAGCCATCTCTACATCTTGGAGCCTTGGCAATGGTTATTTCAGCTCCAACTTCAACCTCTGGTATACTCAGGGCAGGGTAGGATCATGTATCAGAGACATGTACTGTCTTGGAACGGGGATATTATCCCTCGCCAGGACAGTCTGCCTTTGCAGCCATGGAGAGAGCCCTGTCTGCACCCTTGACTTGGGTGGTGCCTACCCTTTTGGATCCTCTTTCTACGTCTGTCCTGTCTGTGTATCTGGAGTCTCAACTATCCTCTCCACAAGGGCAGCTGGTACAGAAACCCCAGGATTCCCATCAGGGTATCCCCACTTCTTCTGACATCTCCGCAGAGTACCCCACTGAGGAGGTCCCCAAGAAGAAAACCTGTAGGAGGAAGCATTTGGATCCCTCTGTATCTATCACCAAAGATGTAGATTTTGATGAGGACAAAGGGTCTCTATGGTCACCTCCTGATGTCTCATTTGGAAACATTCAGCCAACACTCTGTTTCAGTATTTCTAGGAAGTCCAGCAATCCTTTGTAATAATCTGTACTCATGGAGGTATTCAGTACTGGCCCATCTACCTTCTGGTGGACACAGCCTGCCGATGAGCTCATTAACTTGTTTTATGGCGAGCTTGGAAGGATCCAGGCACCATTGAGCCAGTTCCCAGGAAGCCTGTTAAAGTCATGACTGCTCCAGAGGATAAACAGTTTTGGTCCAAGGACGTGCCTGTTGATGCCATGGTTGTGGTGGCGGAACTGAGAAGGAACTCGCGGTGGAACTGAGAAGGAACTTGCAAAAGAAAAGTTTCTCTGTTCATCTCCCCAGCAAAGAGTCTCTGACAGTGCAGAGTTTCGGGAAGCATGTCTATGCTTCCGTGAACTTTGCCTTAAGGTTCCTGAACTATTTGGCACACTTTACAAGGCTACAGAGGGATCTAATTAAGGAGCTGTCAGACACCCTCTCAGGATGTTTTTCTGAAGAGGTGAAAGCATCTGTCGCCTCTCGGTTGGCTACCCTGCAGTCGATATCCAACTCCTCCATGAGGCTTATTTCTATTGTAGCAGAAGGAAGTCAAGGGCAGCGGTTTCGGGCATTGCCATTGGGAGACATGCCTGGATACACTTGGGTGATTTTGTGGAGCACTTTATAAATAGTCATTTATCAGTGCTCCTTTTGACAGCACTTCTCTTTTTGTCCCCAAGTTAAAAGGTGCATTGTCCAGGTGTGAGAAGGATAGAAAGACCCTTTCTGCCATGGGCGTACAATTTTCCATGTCCGAAAGATCCTTTTCAAGGAATCACCAAGGTGGTGGGAAAATGCAGTTCAAACAATCCCAAGGATATTACCTGGACAGACATGGAGGAAGTTCCCCCAGGGGTAGAGGGGGTGTGTGCAAATGGTAGATGCCACCCTGATGGCAGAGGTGGCCTGCAGAACCAAGGGTCCAGAGATTCACTTTCTCTAAACCTTTTAGTGCTTCCAAAAGGAGACCCAGTTGTCTCTGTCTGGACCCAATCGGGGGTTGTTTATCTCTGCACCAGAGAGCCTAGCTAGAACTAAAGTACAGTTGTGTACACTTACCATAAATGTAGATGGTCGAGTCTCTTTACTGTTGCAGTCATCACATTTGGGTTATCTGCTTGCAGTAGCCCTCAGTCTGCTTGATTAACAAAGTCTTGGGTCCTGCGTCGGTTGCTGTCTCATCTTCCATGACGTCAGGTAGTCAGGGGTATAAAGCATGCAGCCAATGCCATTACATCAGTTTTTCTTGCCCCATATGTCAGTAGTATGAAGTAGGCTGTTGAATGAACTTGTTTTTCTGGTGTGAGAAAAGCCATCTGGGAAGTTGTGTCCAAGCTTGCTCCCAGGAATACAATTTGTTGGCAGGGTACATGATCTGATTTATTTTCGTTTGTGGTGTACCCCAGAGAAGTTAGCAGTTTCTGTACAAATGCCAGATGATTCAATAGTATGACCTGGCTTTCTGCCTGAATTAGAAAATCTTCCAGGTATGGATATATTTGGATATTTCTTTGCCTGTAAAATGCAGTGACTGGAGCTAGGCACTTTGTGAATACCCTGGGTGCAGTAGATAAGACAAAGGGCAGTGCAGAGAACTGATTGCTTTGAAGCATGGGTATTTTCTGCAAGATTCCCTTATTGGGATGTGCAGGTAGGCTTCCTAAGTCCAGTGTTGCCAACCAGGCATCCTTGCCTAACACAAGAAGCAGCTAGTGGAGAGTTAGCATCTTGAATTTTGGGATCACCAAAAAAGAGTTTAGGATAGAGAGGTCCAGTATAGGATGCCAGGAGTTGTCTTTTCTGGGCACCAGAAAAAGTCTTTAGTAGAAACCTTGTCCCTTTTCCACTTCTGGAACCGGTTGAATATCCTGATGCTTAAGAGAGCGAGAATTTGCTTTTGAGCCTCTGCCCACTGATTTGGGGGTAGGTCTGGCCAACCGTTTGGGGTTGGTAAGGAGTGAAAGTAGAATCTGTGTCCTTGTGGAAACTATATTTAAAACCCATTTGTCCTGGGTAATGAGTTCCCAATTTTTTGCTTGCTGGGCAATCTTTCCCCCTAAGGGAACAGTCAGTTGTGCAGGGCTTGGAAGATTTAAAGTTAAGTCATTGAGACGGTTTACCATAGGGGGAGTCTTACCACTCCCTGCTTTGGAAGTGGGTGCCCCCCACTGCTTAGCCCTGTGAGTACCTTGGGACTGAAGTCTGGGTGTTCTGCTGATTCTGGGTTTGGACTGAGAAGGCCTGGAAGAGGCAGGAAAGGACCAATGCCTACTAAATCTGGGAGGCTGTAATTGCAGGAAATCTTTAACAGTTTGCATAGATTTAGCTTTTTCCTCCATCTTTTTAAGTACTACTTCTGCTTTGTTGCCAAACAGGCGGTCTTGGTTTAAGGGAGCATCCAGCAATTTTGTTTTAACATGATCTGGCAAAGATTGCTTCTTCAGCCAAGCATGCCTTCTAAGTACAGTGACAGCAGCCCTGCAAGATGCCTCTTGTTGTTGTGTCTTTCAGCTTTTCCCGGTTAGGGGTAGCCACAGCGGAACTCCGGTCCGCTAATGATTGGCAGTTGTTACATGCTGAGTTGCCAGCCCTAACGCACAACCTTCAACGAAGGTACGCCCATTCACGCATGTCTCCACACAGAAGACGCTCTAGCTGAGAGTCGAACCGGTCAGCTTCTTACTGTGAGGTGACAATGCTACCGCAGCACCACCACCGCGGATCCCTGCAAGATGCCTCTAGTGAATCAAAACCACATTGCAAAGTATGTTTTCCAATTTGTTCAGCAGAATGCATTAAATCCTGTAAATCTTTATTTTCAGCACAGTCAGGAATCAACACCATTTTCTGTTTAAGCAATCCAATAATATGCTGCTGATACTTTAACATATGAAAAGGCCCTAATGGCTAAGGTTGCAGAAGTGTATACCTTCTTACCCCATCTGTCCAGCGCCCTGGAATCTCTGTCAGAGGGGTGTAGGATTTTTGGCAGTAGTAGCCTTAATGCCCTTGGGTCCCTTTGAAATGGTCTAGGGATCTGCAGTAGGATTTTTAAAAAGGAACTTGTGAGAGTCAGGAATCCTGTAATATCTTATCAGGCTTTCTGGGAGCAGGAGGTAAAGGGTCAGGGGCCAAGCTAGATTCCGAAAAGGCATCCTCAGCTATGTCCAGTACAGGGGGGGATAGCTAAACAGTACAGGGGGGATAGCTAAACTGTTGGGGCAGGAGTAGGAAATCCCTAAGTCTCTTTTTAGAGTCTGAGTAATCCTGGCTTTCCCAGCGAAAATGCTCCCTAAGAGCATGCAAGGTTTCACCAAAAGAGAAATCCTCTGGGGGGGGGGGGGAGCAGAGGGAATAGAGTCCTCTGCATCAGAATCCTCATGGGTAGATAAAGGTAAATCTTGGTCATCAGAGGAAACTAACTTCAGAATCCTGATCAGAAGACTCATAAGAAAACTCAGTCCTAGGTCTCTTAGAGGGGGAAAGTTGGCTTCCTCTGATTAAAGTAATAAGATCTTCAGCCATTCTTATTTGTTTTTTAGGCATAGAGGCCTGACCATGCGGTCTGGGTGTCAGTTTTCTAAGCATGGATCGAGTTTTAGGCAGTGAAGAAGAAGGCGTCTGTTTAATATGCAAGTCAGTAGGCCTGAATACACCCTCAGAAGCCAGCGTCTGCACAGCGGCTCCGGACCCATCCAAGGTAGAGACATCCACAGGTTCCACAGTTGAAGTATCTGACAGCATAGAGGACTCTGAATGGGTCTCAGTAGAGGCCTGCAAATCTGAAGTAGCGGGTATCAGGGGCTGCGAAAGCACCTCACTGAGTACTGGCGACTAGCTTTAGGAGAAGCGTTGTCGGCAGCTCTGGACCTAAGCAGTCTGTCTCTGTCTTTATCTTTGCGTTTTTTCGGAATGTCGGTAGTCAGGTGGCTTACCGAAGCCATATCTGGATAGTTGAACAGAGTACCAAAATATTTTGGAAGTGTAAATAAACAGACGACTAATAGTTTGCTGCTTAAATAAGGCACAAAACCTACAGTGAGGTACGTCGTGGCCTGGGCCTAGGCAAGGAATGCAGAAAGAATGAAAATCTTTGAGGTATTTGCTTTCCACAAGAAATAAAATTATTGACTTTTACTGACATCGGTTTAGAGCAAGAAAAAGTTTCCCCAATGGGGTACTTAGCTTAGTAAGACTTCGGTTCAGAAACACGAAAACAACAATTTCAGGAGTCTGCCGACCGGCACTTGCGAACTGCTTCTGCTTTGGGCACCACACGGCAAGAAAGACTGGGGTAATTGCGTCGGCTGCATACTTTATACCCCTGACTACCTGACATCATGGAAGATGATACAGCAACTGATGCAGGACCCCAGACTTTGTTAATCAGGCCGACTGAGGGCTACTGCAAGCAGTTAACGCAAATGTGATGACTACAACACTGAAACACGAAGAACATCAACAGATACTTGGATGCAGGGAATCCATTTCCAGAGGCTGCATAATGCTGTATCTGAAGTAATTTACTTCATTTCCTCTTCAACCTGTAGGTCCTTGGATCCGCTTCAGATCCAACACGGCCACATTTTCCAGCTGTTTCTGAGCTCCAAGCACCTCCCCTTACCCATAATGCTTCCCTGTCTCCTTTCTCCCTTTGGATCTCATTTGCCACTTTATACATAGCGTGGTCCGAGCTCCAGTGTTTTTTCAGCGTTTGTCAGGTTGTATTTTTCTCAGTTTATTAGCTCTTTTCTCATCCTTTTTATCTTGAACATGTCTATCACCTCCCTGTGGTTCTTCGTAGAAAAAAATTAAAAAGTAGTAGGCTTTCTCTTTCCTCTCTTTCTTGCTTTCTGTGTGTGTGTGTGTAAGTTAGTGAATCGGCCGACGGGATGGCTGAGGCCCCGAAGCCTGGGTTAAAAGAAATACACAGTGTGGCTATAAGCTTTCACCGCCAGATGGCCACACTCTGCGTAGTTTGCTTGGGGTTGCTCACCTCCAGTCCCCCTGTCCTATTTGTGCTGGGTTAAACCCCAGAGCACTTGAGGACAGGCAGGACAAATTGATCCTCAAGGGCTTGTTGCCCTCTTCTGCTGGGACTGTGGTCCCTTCTTCCCTGGCAGGAAAAGCAGCGGCTGCTGCTGCTTCTTCCTCTTCCTCCCCAGCATCTGGAACTCTCAGTCCCACCAAGAGGCCCGGTGAGGGGGGATAAACCTAAGAAGGACCGACCTTGCAAGTGTTCCCCGGACCACTTGTCGCAGGCCGGTCCACTGCCAAAGATAAAGCCTGTTTCCCTTCAGGTCCCCGAGGTTTTCACCTGAGCCTGAAGTTAATCAGCCGGTCGCTGTCTAGATGTCGCCTGCGCCACCGGCATTCCTGCCCAGCTTCAGCGGCATTCTCCCGTTCCACCCAGAGCCTTTCAGAAGTGGAGATGGACAAGATGATGTGGAGGTTCATCCCCACTCAAATTCAGATGGGGGTCTTGCCGGGGCTGGCTCCCTCCGGAGCAGGGTCCTTTCAGCCCATATTCTGTCCTGTTGCTCCTTCTCCGATCTGACCATCTGTTTCAGAGCGATTGGATCAGAGGATGCTTGGAGTCGAGGGGTCAGCGCCAGTGGTACCCTGTACCTCGATGCTGGCAGTTGTCTTCAGTGTGTCAGATCGACAGTTCAGATCCGAGCTCTCTGAGCCAGAGCCTTGGGGTCAGATCCAAGGGGGTGTTTTTTGCTCGGAGTCTGTCCGAGAGGAGCATACCTCTCGGCGTCTTGGCTCCAGCAGGCATGGCGCCAACTACCCTGTTTTTTCTGTCCAGGAGGCCCGTTCCCCCTCTGCATTCGACATGGTGGAGATGGTTCTCACAGGGTCGAGGCCTCAGACTATCTAGTCCTTAGAATCCGTCCACTCCTCTCGGCTTTGAGTGTGGTCCCGACCATCTTGCCCTTTCGGGGGCAGCCCGTAGCCGTAGTGCCCAGGCAGTTCCACTCATGGAACAACACTTTTCCGAGGCCTCCCCATACAGGTCCCCTGCAAGCATACGTTCAAGAAGAGGCACTTGGACTCTTCCCCCAGAGTCCCTTACTGAGGGACATGGATGTGGATGAAGGGGAAGGTTCCCCAAGGTTACCCCCCTAAGGATGTCTCCTTTGCAGACATTATGGAGATCCTTCGCGGGGGGGGGGGGGCTGCTCCAAAGCTGATCTGAGTCCATGTTTCTGGAGGCATTTAGCTCGGGCCCATCTACCTCTTGGGTGTCCCCTCTGGCCGATCCACTTGTGGAGTTAATAACATCTAGGGCTTGAAGGGAGCTGGACACAGTAGAGCCAATGCTAATGTGTCCGGACAAGGTTTTAAGTCCCCCTGCAGACAAGCTGCATTGGCACAAGGAGTCCCCAGTAGATGTTATGATGGTGGCGGCGGCCACCAAAAAGGAGCTCGCACAGGAGAGCTCCACTGTCCA
Organism: Protopterus annectens; assembly: GCF_019279795.1. Taxonomy (NCBI): domain Eukaryota; kingdom Metazoa; phylum Chordata; order Ceratodontiformes; family Protopteridae; genus Protopterus; species Protopterus annectens. Next base: position 1,464,415,336 of record NC_056733.1, read on the forward strand.
TCCTCCTGACAGAGAGTCAAGGACGTTGGATCATTTTAGCGAACTTATGCTTCACCGACCTTTTCTGTAAGGGCGCTGAATTATTTGGCGCATGTTATCCCGACTCCAGAGAGAGCTAGTCAAAGAAATCACTGAGTCTACCCCAGGGTCCAGGTCGGCAGATGACAGGAAGACTTTTGATGCATGAATGGCCACCTTAAAGCTGTAGCAAACACGTCCATTCATTTGCTCTCTCACGCCACGGAGGGAGCCGCACGGGTGGCGGGGAGACTGGCATTGCCATCAGGTATCACGCCTGGCTCCATTTATGTCATTTCTTGGAGCTCTTCAAGGCATTTTACCAACGCCCTTTATGATGGTTCTTCTCTTTTCGGGAAGATAGTAAGAGAGACCTTGGTCAAGAGAGAGAAGGACGAGAAGACACTGTCTGCCTTCAGGATCTGCTTCTCTCTGCCTCAAAGGTCCTTTTCCAGGAACCAGCAAGGCCAGGAGAAGATGTAGTTCCGCAAGTCTCGGGCATTTTCCCAGGATGCTCAGGACTCCCCGTCTCCCAGAGGCAGAGGGGGATTTGACAGACACTGCCGTGGAGGCAGAGGGTTCCTAAGAGCTTTGGGTTCTGAGAACGTTTTTCAGACAAACCTGGGCAGCAGCCCTGAGGGGTTGCCCGACTGTCCATCTCTGGAGGCAGTCAGGGGCCATTTGTCGCTACACTCACTAGCTTGGAAGTCCATCACAACAGATCAATATTGTTGAGAATCATATCCAGAGGATATTTCATTCCATTCAAAGAACTTCCCCCATCCAGCAAAGCCCCCCCCCACAGATGTTCCACCCATGCAGTGAGAGGAGGCAGCAGTGCAAATAGAATCACTGCTACGAAAGCGAGTCATCCAACCATCCCCCCTCCCCAGACCAATCCGGGGTTTATTCCAGGTTCTTTTTAATGCCAAAGAAGACTGAGGATCTTAGACCAATTTTGGATCTGTCCCAACTGAACCTGTCTGTAACCAAGACAAAATTCTAGATGGTCACGATTCAGTTTATCCTACCCTATCTGCAGGCCAGAGACTGGATGTGCTCGATCGATCTCCAGGATGTGTACTACCCCATTAAGATGGACAGGCGCTCCCGGAGGTTCCTATGCTTCCGGCTGGGAGCCAATGCTTAGCAATTTCAAGCCCTACCCTTTGGTCTAATCACAGGCCCCCAGGTGTTCACCAAAGTAATGGCGGTAGTAGCGGCTCACCCTGAGGCTTCAGGGCATTTAGGTCTTTCCGTATCTGGACGATTGGCTCTTTACCTCCCCTTCAGAGCATCTACTTTGTCAAGCCAGGAACTCCTTTCTTCGGCTAGCCAACAAATTGGGCATAAAAATCAATATGAACAAATTTGCCTTACTTCTGGTTCAGGTGTTGGACTTCATCGGGGCATGGCTGGACACAATACAAACGAGGCTGTTCCTCACGTCGGACAGGTTACGTATTCTGAGGTTACACATCCTACACATTCTTCAGACTCCATCTTTGTCAGCCGCAGTGTTGAGGGCATTAGGTTCTGTGGTGGCCACAATCACTTTTCTTCCTATGGCATGTCTCCATATGAGAGTACTGCAGTGGACACTGGCGGTTCAGTGTTATCTATTAGACCTCCCTTTGTCTTTTACAGTGAGAATCTCGAAAGCCTGCAGGGAATCCCTTTGGTGGTGGATTCAGTCTCCAGATCTCCTCAAGGGATGCCAGTTTCAACCTGTCTTGCCCAAGACCACGGACGCCTCCCTACTGGGGGGGGGGGGGCACTGTTCAGGAAGGAAAATCCAAGGCACGTGGTCCCCTTCCGAGATCCATCTGCATATCAATGCTTTAGAGATGAGAGTGGTTCTTATGCATATCAATGCTTTAGAAATGAGAGCGGTTCTTCTTGTGTTCCAGACCCTTCATGCTCCTCTCCCTCTAGGAACAATTCCAGTTCAGACAGACTATCTCAGTGGTCTGGTATATCAACAAACAGGGGAACCAGATCTTTTCCCCTGTTTCGAGAAGCTATGAGGGTGTGGGAATGGGCAATCTCCACCAGCTGTTTTCTGGTGGCAATGCACATTCCAGGACTGTCCAGCATTCTAGTGGACAAGCTCAGCAGATTTATCCTGTTGCCTTACGAGTGGTCTCTGAATCCTTCAGTAGCGGAACAGATCTTCCGATAGTGGGGTCATCCTTGCTGTGATCTCTTCACATCTCCTTCCAGTGTGAAGTGCAGTGAGTTTTTCACTCTGAACCCCCAGAGACGCTGTTATTCATGCTTGGCCTCCCGGTGGTCTTTATGCATAATCCTCCTCTTCCCCTCATGTCGAAGTTTCTGCAGAAAGCTCGAAGGCTGGGGAGCACTGTGATCCTCCTCACCCCATTTTGGCCTCAACCAGTTTGGTTTCCCTTACTCGGGTCTCATCTAGTTGTTCCACCGTGGACTCTGGATCCAGTTCCAGATCTTATCTCGCATCCTTCTGGGATTCCTCATCCAGATCTGGACAGTCTAAAGCTCATGTCTTGGCTGCTCCGGTTCCCCTGATTGTTAGGGCTCCCAGTTTGTCATCCCCAGTTTGTCATCCCCTGTTTGGTAGCGCCTCTCAAGTCTTCTACCAGGAAAGTCTATTGTAGTAAATGGAAAAGTTTTTCTGTATGGGCCACTCGGCGATCCTTTTACAGCACCTCTGTCGGCAGTTCTAGATTTTCTGGCTAGCATATTTCAACAGAGCACCAGTTCTTCTAGGGTCAAGGTTCAGCTGGTAGCCATATCTAATTTTCACTTTGGGATTAATATGTCTTCTTTGGCTTCCTCCAAACTGTGCAAGACCTTTTTTAAATGTGGTTTTCTTCTTAGACCCCCCCCCCCCCGTAAAGGATCCCATCCCTCCGTGGGACCTTACCTTGTTGCAGGCGTTAGTTTCTTCCCCTTTTGAGCCTGTGGCTTCAGTAGGTTTGTAATTTTTGACATGCAAAACTGCTTTCTTGGTCGCCATTACCTCCACCAAAAGAGTGCCGGAGCTTCAGGCTCTTTCAATCAAACTGCCCTACATGATTTTTTCATAAAAACAGGGTGTCGCTTCGCACTAATCCTTCCTTTCTTCCCAAGGTAGCTTTGGAAGCCAATATTAACCAGACTATAAATTGCCAGTCTTTTTTCCTAACTACCAAAACAAGGGGGAATATAAATTGCATTTACTGGAGGTTTATAGACGATTGAGGTTTTACCTTAATAGGACCAAACCTTTCTGCAAGTCTGGCCAACTTTCTGTGTCTTATGCCAAGACCTTCTTTGGTAAGTCGGTCTCAAAAGTGACAATTGCTCGCTGGATTTCACAGTGCATTGGTAGAGCTTACTCATAGAGGGGTCTGCCCCTACCGGGAAAAGTGAAGGCTCATTCGACCCGATCTATTGCTACATCAGCGGCCTTTTGGTCTAGAGTATCTTTGGATGACATTTGTTTAGCTGACACTTAGGCCTCATCTCATACCTTTATTTTGCATTGCAAATTAGGCATAGTCTCTAGGAGTAGAGCATCCTTTGGCTCTGCGGTGCTCCGGAACATCCTTCCATGAGGGCCACCCAAGAATTAGGTAGCTGGGGACTCTGTCCCACAGGTTGAAGAGCACATTAAGTAAACTACTTCAGATAAAAAAGTTATATACTCACCATAACGTTCCATCTGAGTAGTTCTACTTCATTTGTCTTCAACCGTCCTTTGCTCCTTCCCCCTGACCTTATCTTTAGGATCTAAGTCCTCAGATTGTTACTGTTGGGATCCTTGGCTTTGCTTACTCTAAGGTTGTATCTGTTGGTTATTGTGGTAGATAAGGTGTTATTGGGTTGGATGTCTGTTTGTTTCTTCTTAAGCAGCAGACTCTTATCTGAAGGGAGATGGGGAGGCATTATGGGTAAGGGGAGGTGCTTGGAGCCATAGCTGGAAAATGCAGCCGTGTTGGATCCGAGGCCCCACAGGTTGAAGACAATTGAAGTAGAACTACTTGGATGGAACGTTATGGTGAGTACATAATTTTTTTTTTCTCTCTTTATCCTCCCAATTCAAGAAAATTCCCCAATGTTCTAGCCAGTCAGAGGGAACAAGCAGCAATTCAAATTCAAAAGCTTCTAGAAAAAGGAGTCATCCAAGAGGTCCCCCAAGAGCAGATAGAATCCGGAACTTGCTCAAGATGCTTTTTAGTATCAAAGAAAACAGGGGACTGGAAACAACTTCTGGATCTCTGCATCTTAAACAAATCTGTTCGAAATACCAAGTTCCAGATGGTCATGGTTCAGTCCATTCTTCCTCTTTTGAAAAAGGACAGTTGGATATGCTGAATAAATCTTCGGGATGCGTACTATCATAGAAAGATGAACAGGCAATCCAGAAGATTTTTACTCTCCGGCTGGGAATCAGCCCTTTGGTCTCTCCACAGCCTCCAGGGTGTTTACCAAATGCATGGCAGTAGTAGCAGCAGCTCACTTGAGACTGCAAGGATTCAGGGTGTTTCCATACTTGGACGATTGGCTCATTTCTGCCCCAACCAGTCATCAGCTCATCATGGCAAGACAAAAAGTGATCCAGACATGTACTCTACTAGGAATCGCCATAAACTACCAAAAGTGTCATCTAGACCAAAGTCAATCTAGAGTTCATAGGAGCACTGCTTGATACAAAATCAACTATAGCCTCACTTACCCTCTCCAGAGTTCTAACAATAAGATCGCTAGTGAGAAAGTTTGTTTGCAGTACCAGAATCCCAGCCTGCTTGGTCCTTCAGGCTTTAGGATCAATGGTGACAGCAGTAACATTACTACCCTTAGCCAGATATCACATGAAAATTCTTCAATGGATGCTGGCCTCACAGTGGTCAGTACTTCGTCATCTTCCTTTATCTGCTCCGATACAAATAACCTATTTATGCAAAAAATATCTACTGTGGTGGATTCGGTCAGAAGAAGTTCAAGGATGTTTATGAATCCATTCTCAGCCCAAGGCCCTTGTGACCACAGATGCTTCCCAGGTGGGTGGAGGGGGGTGCTACCTGGGAAAGACTGTCCAAGGCACTTGGTCCCCTGAAGAGGCCAATTTGCATATCAATGTCCTAGAGTTGTTGAGAGCATTGCTTTTAGCACTGCATGCCTTCCAGAATGCTTTCCCTTCAGGAATGATTGCAATTCAAACAGACATGTTAGTGGTTTGGTACATAAACAAGGGGGAACCAGATCTTACCCCTTGTGTCGAAATGGATCCCGAGTGGTCCCTCAAGAAGAATGTAGGGGAATTTATTTTTTCAGACAATGGGGCCAGCCTTGTTGTGATCTCTCTGCATCTGCCCTGAACAGTAAGTACAGCAGCTACTTTTGCCAACCCCCCCCTCCCTCCACAGGGGAAGTCACTGTAAGGGATGCTCTTCTGCATGATTTTCCCCCAGTCTACTTTATGCGTATCCCCATTTCTTTGATTCCAGAGTTCCTACAGAGAGCCATCAGGTTGAAGATCAAAGTCATCCTCCTTGCACCCTATTGGCGTTGACAGATTTGGTTTCCCTTCCTATGGCTTCATTTAATTCATAATCCCTTGATTCTGGATCCAGCTACGAATCTGCTATCTCACCTGACATGCATGATTAATCTGAACCTTCCCAATCTCAAGCCAACTGCTTTGTTTCTCCATTTCCAGTAATAGCAGACAACTGTGCTCTCATCTCCTGTTTGCCACATTTTGTTATCTTCCCTTAAACCATCTACAAGGAATTGAAGAGATTTGTCAACTGAGCTGTTCAAAATCATATTGACCCCATTTCTGCCCCAATTCAAAGCATTCTTGACACTACTTTTTAATGAAGGAGCCAGTGCTTCAACAGTTAAGTTGGTAACAGTTTCTAATTTCCATCATGGATTTGATGGTTCCTCGCTCACTTCTCAGACTTTGTAAAGCCTTTTTGTAAGATGCACTTCTTTTAAAACCTCTAAAGATCCTGCCCCTTCATGGGTTCTTATTCTGGTACTGCAAGCCTTGATCCATCCACTCTTTTTGAACCTGCATGTAACTGGGGTCTTGTATTTCTTTCTTAGCAAACTTTATTATTGTTGGCCATTACGTCTGCTAGACAAATTTCAGAAATTCAGGCCTTGTCTGTGAAGCCCCTGTATCTAATTTTTCATAAAGATGGAGTTGCACTACGAGCAAATGCATCTTTTTGCCCAAAATAGTATCAGAGTCCCATAGTAACTAGTCCATCAGCTTGTTTTCTTTCCAAATTATTCGATCAAAGGCAAATATTTATTACATTTATTGGATGTTAATAGGCAACTGCGCTTTTCTTTACATAGAACAAAGGACATCAGATCTACGGATCAGTTATTTGTTTCATTTGCAGATGTGAAACTGGGTAAACCAGTGTTCAGAGTCACCTTATCTAGATGGTTTACAGGCTGCATCACCTTTATTTACAGAAATTTTGGTATCCGTTTACCAAGGCAGATACATGCTCCTTCAACCAGATCTGTAGCAACTTTCTTTGTTTTTCATTCAAGAGCTTCCATGGATGAAATAGAACTGCGGTGGTGGTGCTGCCCCCCCCCCTGCATTTTTTTGGTGCCAAAGAAGAAGGGAATTTGGAGACCAGTCTTAGACCTCTTCTTTTTCAACCTCTATGTCAAAGTTCCAAAGTTCAGAATGTTCCCATCCTTTTCCGTCCTCCCTTTCTTGGTAATGTTAGACTTAAAAGATGCTTATCACATTCTTGTTTGCAAAGAATTCAAATGTTTTAAGGTTTACTGGTGTCTGGCTTACATTACCTTTTTTTTTTTTTTTTTCTTGCATTTTAGTTTGTCAGCTGCACTAAGGGTAGTTACAAAGTGCTAGTTTCCAGTAATTCCTTACTGCATACTTAAAGGCATGCACATCTTTTCGTATTGGCAAATGTAAGACAATTGTCCCAACTCCTTTTCCAATTGTTTAGATTTCTTTGTGTCAAGAATCTCTTGCTCAGTCTGGGGTTTCAAATGAACTTAGGCATTTTCTCTCATTCCTTCTCACAGAATATTTTTTTTTTTTTTTGAAAAGTGTTCTGGTTATGTCTCTAGGAAAGGTTTCTCTTCCACTGGGCAAAGTAGACCTGTACAAAGAACCCTAAAATCTGTCGGAGAATTTCTTACAATTTTGGATTTTATGGCCTTTGTGATTATCATGATTCCCTTGGCCAGATTTTACTTGAGAGAAATTCAGTGGCATCTTTAGGCCAGTCTGATCTTTGCATCATCACACTATCTTTTCAGATTCCAGTGCTGGGATTTCTGAAAATCTCCATCTCCCTCTTGTGCTGGTCACAACATAAGCTTCAGACTGCTAGGGAGGTTGTATTCGAAGAGTAAAAAGTGCTGAAAGGTATGAGAAACCAACAGGACAAAAACAAACATTTCAGACATTTTGGCATCTTCCAAAATTTTATCTGGAAATTAAATCTTTCATTGCCATGCTCCTGTTTCGTAAAGAAAATTGCCTCCAAACCCAAGACTGCCTTTTTTGGCAAAAAAAAAAAAATAAACCTTTAGATTTGTTTAAATTTCTTTTCTCTGTCTTTACTTCATTCCTGTAGTTTTGTCTTTTTAATTTGGTTTCTTGTTAGGAAAGTCTTTGTTCCATTTAGCCCTGTGCCCTTTTCAAGTTACTATCTATCCACTGGTGTGCTTGTGAGTGGAAAATGCTTCCTAATGATAAGCAGACTGATAAAGTCTCATTTGCAAAGACGAAAGCGTTTACAAAGCAAGAGTTAATGTAATTTTATTTTTTCTACAGTGTGTTTTTAATGTTAAATGACACCAGTTGCTCGTATACCCCCAGGGGATGCATATCATTTTTTAGTAAATTGCAAATTTGTTGAATTTTCTAAATTCACTTAAAAATCAGAAAACATCACAAAGGTTCTCATTTGGTAGAGTACGCCTATTGTTTGGTACCATTCACAAGATTTGTTTTACTAGTATTTCAATTTCCACCAAGCAGGCAAGATCAGTATGACATAATCTATTCTGCTGTACAAAGAGCAAGTCTTGGATGAAGACTCTGTTTTTCAATACCCATGGGTGAGCTAGTAGAAAGTTTCTGATACAGTAAAGTTGATTACTTTTAACTGAATCTGCATAGCTTGGTACTTCAAACCTGCACCACAGCTGTTAATTCTGTGACCTTCCTGACATGTTATGATAGGCTGGCAGAGGCCATTCAAAAGCTCTGATAAAGTACTCTGCTGCATGCACCCCCTACAACTTTTGTGTGAGTTTGGGGATTCTTGGGATGCTTTTCAGCACATCTTAGGATGCCTCAGATTTCCTCTCTGGTACCTCAGCTTCTTTACCTGTGGTGGGTTCTGCTATGACTATACATCGGTAAATGTATTGATTTTATCATTTGTATTAGTTTGGTTGTAAGAGAATTAAGGGCAGTTAATGGAAGGGGATGCGTATTTTAGCTTGGGGCGAAGCACATTTTTGTTGTGGCTGGTCTTTCATATGTTAGAGGGTTGATAATTCATAGCATACATTTATTTGATCTAGTTAATTCACAATTGTTTGTGTGTGACATTTGAAAGACATGAAGGGGTCAATTATCAGGTCTGTGGACATAGCTGGGACAACCCATTTGAACTAAGTTTGCCTAAGTGTTGGTGTCTCATTTGACTGAGTATGTTTGAGATGTTCACTATGGATTGGTTGGGCATTCATTGTTTTTATATTTTTGTAGAAAAATTATCTTGAAGACCGTTTGAAATTTAAGATGTTAAGTTGTCAATCTCGCCTTCATTCTTGCTGGATGGGTTCGGAGCCGATCCTCGGCTCCGACTCGGCACTTGCTAAGCTCGAGAGCTAATTTTACCAGCTCGAGGCAACCCTATATCCCATGATGCAAGGTGGAGACTACCCAGATCTCGCTTTGCGCCGCTAACGAGGTGCCTTTTTTTACCAGCTCCAGGTAAGTTTCTAAATATAAGACTTTAGTCTAACCCCTTTAATTTTTCATAACTATAGTTGTTTTTTGTTAACCTTAATGCTTACTTTAACCCTATTCCCATTAGTGTTCCCTTTTATTCGAGCTATTTATCCCCTTTCCCTAGCTTAGGCCTTAGGCCTTCCCCTTCCTAAATTTTTTTCCTGTCAGGGATTGTTTGTGTCTGACTGTGTTGTTATCCCTGTTTAGTTTAAATTTGTGGATTGGGTGTTTTTTGTGTGTGTGTGTTGGTGTTTTGTTATTGACAACTTGTGTTTCCTCGACACAGCTATGTCGAAGGACACAAAGGTCTCAGGCTTCAAGAAGTGTGACTCGTGCTGTCAGAAGATGTCTCTGACAGACGGTCACACTTCTTGTGTTTACTGCCTGGGACCTCTGCACCTGCAGGACTCTTGTGCTATCTGTCATGCCTTCAGCCCAAGAGTCCTGCAGGAGCGCAGAAATAAATTGATATTGAGGGGCTTATTAAAGCCTGAGAGCTCCCCGAATAAGTCGGCGCCGGGGAAGCCCTCGAAACCTGTCAAGCCTTCGGCTGAAAGTTCCAAGCCATCGGCTACTGGTTTATCGTCACCAGTGTCGAGATCGGCTCCGGCCGGAGCTGATCCTTCCATTATAGCAGTCACAGTATCGGCTCCATCCGGTGCCGATACTGCCCAATCTGGACATTCAGTGTCTGCTCTGGCTGGAGCCGACGTATCCTCTGCTCCTTTGGCTCCATCGATCTCTAAAAAGAGCTCTCGATCCCCCTCATTAGAGTCGATACGTTCGGCTCCGAGATCACCCTTGCTCTCGGAGTGGAGCCATCGGAGCCATTCTTCTCGGTCATCCAGGCTGTCTGATCACGACCTCGAGAGAGTGGTGAGTAGACTATTAAAGTCTCAGGCATTGGCCCAAATGCTCCATAGCCCGTCTCAACAGACGGTAGCTATTTCACATCCACCAAACATTCCTCCTTTGACTCTCTTACAGAGCTCGGAGCCGGAGCTCCTCGGAACCGTGACTGTTGTAGCTTCGGAGCCGATACCACCCCTTTCGGCTCCGTCGTCCTCTGCTCCGATTTCCTCCTTGAGGCCTTCATTGGAGGGATCCGGGCGTCTGGTCTCTCTCGTCGGCTCCGAGGGGGCGAGTGGCATCCGGACCCTTGTCCGACCCCGTTTTCCCTCTCGGGGCTTCGGCGTTGGTGAGCTCAGCCCCAACATCTGCCTCTGAGCCTTCCCTCTCGGTGAGGCCTGGAGTTCCTATCTCTTCGGAGCGGGAACCTTCTGGTCTCTCTGATGGGGGAGCCTTCGAGGTGATGAGGAATGTACTAGCCCCTGGGCTTGGTCAATGGACATTTCCATCAGCTCCTCCCACTACAGTGCCTGCTGACGTCTCTTCCCACTCTCTTGCTCCCGGACCCAGAGATCCAACGCCTCAGGTTTCCCCATTTGGAATATCTTCCTCTTCCGAGGCTTCTCCTGATCCGTCAGGTGAACCTCCACATAAGAGGACATGTAAGAGGAAACATCTAGACTCCCCCGAGTCTATTACATCTGATACTGACCTGGATGAGTCGGAATGATCCCCAAGGTCCTCCTCTGAGGAGGTCTCATTCTCAGACATCCTTGAACTCCTTAAGCAGAGGGGAAACTGGCCCTCCCTTAATCCTTCCGAGGACGAGTCCGTATACCTGGAGGCGTTCGGATCTCGACCCTCCACCTCCTGGGTGTCTCCGCCTTTTGACCCTCTTATGGATGTAGCGGCTCCGAAGGTGTGGATGGCTCCGGATTCGGTGGAACCTATTCCTAGGAGGCCTTCTAAATTCATTACGGCCCCACCAGATAGAAAATATTTGACAAAGGGTGTCCCTGTTGATGCCAAAGTGGTGGCTGCTGCCACCAAGAAGGAACTAGCTGATCCTTCAGTACCTGTCCATCCTCCTAACAAGGATTCTAGGACTATGGACAGGTACAGCAAGAGGATTTTTTCTTCAGCGACTTTTGCCATGAGATCGCTTAACTACTTGTGCCACTTCACCCGCCTTCAAAGAGATGTTCTTAAAGAGTTGGGAGAAGTTTTACAGGATCCGTCAGCTGCTGGGTCTCAGGATAAGATTAGCTCACAGCTAGGAATCCTTAACTCCATTGTTAACTCCTCTTTGCGGCTCATTTCTTATGCAGCCGATGGAGCGAGTAGGGCCGCAGGCACAGGAGTGGCTTTAAGGCTTCAGTCCTGGATGCGGCTTTGTAATTTTGCAGACCCCTTCAAGGCGTCCTTCACAAACTCCCCTTTTGATGGTTCGACCTTGTTCGGACCTCAAGTGAAAGACACTTTGACTAGATGCGAACAAGATGGCAAGACTCTTTCTGCCGTAGGAGTCCGTTTCTCCACCCCTTCAAGACCTTACCCCAAAGGACAGAAGGGAGGGAAGATGTGGTTCCGCAAATCTCAAGGAGTCACGCCTGACGCACGAGGTCAGTTTACCCCCAGAGGCAGAGGGGGTAACAACAACAGACGCCGCCCTAGGGGCAGAGGGGGTCCGCAGAATCAGGGTAGCAGAGAGCCTTTTTCTGACAAACCCTACCAGCATCCCTGAGATGTTGCCCGATTGTCCACCTTCGGAAGCAGTCGGGGGAAGATTATCGCTGTACCCAATAGGCTGGCTTTCCCTTTCTCAAGACAAATGGGTACAGTCGATTATATCCGAGGGTTACAAAATTCCCTTTATTCAAACCCCAATTCAGCAAAAGGGAACCCTTCCAGACGTTCCACCCAGTCTAAGGGAACTAGCAGTACTAGAAATATCAAAACTGCTAGCAAAAAGAGCCATCCAGCCAGTCCCAGCGGACCAGATAGGATCCGGAATCTACTCAAGGTTCTTTTTAGTTCCAAAAAAGACAGGGGACTGGAGACCAATATTAGATCTGAGCAAACTGAACAAGTTTGTAAAGAAGTCAAGATTCCGGATGGTCACGCTTCAGTCCATTCTACCCTTTCTGGGCAAGGACAATTGGATGTGCTCGATAGATCTTCAGGATGCATACTATCACATAAAAATTCACAGACGCTCCAGAAGATTTCTCCGCTTTCGGCTGGGGACCAGTCACTTCCAATTCAGGGCCCTGCCCTTTGGACTCACTACAGCCCCCAGAGTGTTCACCAAATGTATGGCAGCGGTTACGGCTCACCTGAGACATCAAGGATTCCAGGTGTTTCCATATCTAAACGACTGGCTCCTCACTGCCACCACCAGGCATCAACTTCTCCAAGCCCGAGATTACACCATTCACATTTGCAGAGGGCTAGGGATTTCTATAAATTTCGAAAAATCTGCCTTGTCTCCTTGTCAATCTATTACTTTTATAGGCGCAAAATTGGACACCATACAACTTTCAGCAAAGTTAACAGACCAAAGGATCTCGGACATTCAAAGTCACGTCCAGGTGATTCTTCTCAGCAACAAAATTCAGGCCAGATTTGCTCTGAAAGTATTGGGACTTACGGTGGCCACCATAACACTTTTTTCCCTTTGCCCGCTTTTACATGCGTCTTCTACAATGGATGCTATTCGCCCAATGGTCCTTTCAACAACTTCCCATGCGTCACAAGATCACAATAACTCCAACTTGCAAAAGGCATCTGACCTGGTGGATATTGTCCCCTCAAGTCCATCAGGGCAGACCCCTTGTTCTTCCTGCCACGGTTACATCGGACGCCTCCCTGATCAGGTGTGGGGGGGGGCATTATCAGGGCAGAATGGTCCATGGCACTTGGCAACCTTTCGAATACCATCTGCACATAAATGTCCTGGAGATGAGAGCGGTGCTTTTAACGTTGCAAGCCCTCAACGACTCTCTTCCCCTGGGAACTATTGCAGTCCAAACGGACAATATGTCCGTAGTGTGGTATATCAACAAACAGGGTGGAACCAAGTCCTATCCACTGTGTCGAGAGGCTCTCAGACTTTGGCAATGGGCAATCTCTTCTCAGCGGTTTCTGATAGCAACGCATATCCCCGGGAAATCCAACATCATAGCGGACAGATTGAGCAGAGCTATTCTCATGCCTCACGAGTGGTCTCTAAAACAATCGGTGACGGAAGAGATTTTTCAGAAGTGGGGCCTTCCTTGCTGCGACCTTTTCGCTACACCTCAAAACAGCAAATGCCCAGACTTCTTCTCTCTCTTCCTCCTTCTAGATCATCCCCCCCAGAGACGCTCTAACCCAAGATTGGCCCCGGGGACTTCTTTATGCCTTTCCCCCCTTTCCGCTGATACCTCAACTAATTCAGAAAGCAACCGCCTTGAGAGCCAAGTTGATTCTCATTGCCCCTTATTGGCCTCGACAGATATGGTTTCCGTTCCTACATCGTTATCTCTTGGTACAGCCATGGCATCTGGACCCGGTTCCAGATCTTCTAACCCACCAGTCGGGGCAGCTGCACCAATCCATACCTTCTCTCAACCTCCCTGCTTGGTTGCTCCACTTCCATCCTTAGCCAGGCTTCCTATGATTTCTAATCCCGTCCGGGATATCATAGTAGCTTCCCTAAAATCTTCTACCAGAAAGATTTGTATTAGTAAATGGCGACGTTTCTCCTTCTGGGCAAAAGCTAGGAACATAGACCCCTATACTGCTCCGATTCATTCGGTCTTGGACTTCCTAGCAGAGATTTTTCATTCAGGATCCTCTTCCTCCACAGTAAAAGTTCAGCTGGCAGCCATTTCGAATTTTCATATAGGCCTTTTGGACCACAACATTATGTCACATAAACTTTGCAAGGCATTCCTTCAAGGTATCTTTTTACTTAAACCTCCGATTAGAGATACCTTGAAGGAATGCCTTGGAATCACAAATAGGAAGATGGAATATAACTGGTTGTTTGGTTCCTTTCTTTTATCAGCTTTATTTTCTTTGATAATTTTACTGTTACTTTTATCGTGCACTTGTACTTTAAAGTGGAAAGATGGTTAGAAATCCTTGGGTAATACATTTTATTAAAGCTATGTGATTGTTGGACAGCTGATTGATTCTTCAAATACTGGTGAAGTATTATGTGAGTTAGTGTAAAACTCTGCAGTACACAATCCTCTCTATTCAGAGAGACTATGTAGTTAAAACAGAAATTGGGACATTTGTGTAGCTCAAGAGGTTGGCAGAGAGAAGTATCTGGGAGATGGAATGGGAGTTCTTGGGAGAGGGAATGCAAGATGCAGTGGAAGATTGCAACCTTGGGTATTCCCATTGTTCATCAGACCAATTGCAAAATGCACCTGTGTAAAAACATGGTGGGTGAAAAGGTTTTTAGAATGCATTTTACACCATTCTCGTTTTATACTGGGCTTAGACTATCTTTTATTATAGGTTTATCTAAATTTTTAAATGTAGTTTTTTAAACTGAGTGATTTATAACATTTCAGAGAACTACACAACCCAAAAACGTTTTGTTGTACAAACTCACGAAATTCAACCAGTCCATAGGGTGTCATGGTACATTATTAGTAAACTGAACATTGCTTGCTGTAGATCAAACGGTTAGGTCAGGGAAGGCTATTTTAATTAAGAATGGGGGAGGAAATGTTGCAAAAATGGTCACTTCCCCTGAAGAATGGGGAAGCATTGAAGAAGAAAGGAAACTCCTCTACAAATAGAGAACTCGGTGAAGGGTACATTCTTGCATGTATGAAATCTACCATGAAGAAGCTGTATTTCATAATGTTACTTTAGTGAAAAGGAGGTGAGTTGGGTAATGCAAGTTAAATGTGAAGTTGTGCTGTTGGGAAAATATATATATATATATATATATATATATATATATATATATATATATATATATACATACATATACACACTGTGTGTGTATGTCTAATATGTATATGCATTGTATAATACACATATGTGTGTGTTAGTGAGGAATGGGAAAGGAGGCATTGCTTGCAGAAAAATGTGTGCACTCACTTTCTATTAAGAAAGGGGAAGTGTTGAAGACGAAGGGAAGCTTGGTTCAAAGTAATGTGTGCTTAATGAAAGAACTGAGCTGCATTTGGTCAGGTGCTGCTAAGAATCTGTATCTCTTTGTATGTGTAATATGTGTGTGTGTGTGTGTGTGTGTGTGTGTGTGTGTTATATATATATATATATATATATATATATATATATATATATATATATATATATATATATATATCATCAGCCTAAGTGTTAATAAAACCACTGTTACTATTTTCTTGTATTTTAAACTTGTTTCTATGTTACTCCCAAGTTATTCTCTCTTCTAGACTGAAGAATTGTCTAGTAAGGAAACTTCTAGTATGGCATTTGCATAGAAAAGCAAGCTAAATTTATCTTTCCCATAAGGGAATCAAAAGTAGACCGAAAAACAGAAAACGAGCTAAAAAATAAAATGATTTTCAAATGGTATTTTAAGGGTCTGGATGCCTACTAAGGAAACAACTCTAAAAATTATCTGAAAAGAACTGAAAAAGGCTAGTGGAAGCAGAAACCTTGGAAGTCCATGTGTCTGATCCAAAGAAACTGGAATGATTGTAAAAGAAAAGGAATTGGATTAAATAACCTGTGATATAAAAACTACAGGTTTAAATGGAACACTGGAAGACTACATAAAGATCTCCGAAATGTATATCTGATCAGTTAGAAGTGCAGAAAATTGAATTAGAAGTGAAAAAATGTTACAGTATGAAGTCGCACAAAAATAAATGAATAAACATTTAATGGATCAAAAGGCTAACTTCGAAAGATAACCACAAAGCCTTCTCTAGCTATGTCAAGAATCCAAGTGGCAACTCACAGATATGCTCTGAGCTAATGCAAAATGGCACAAAATATACTGAACCTACTAATATTGCCAACATCCTGGCAGATTCAGTGCAAACTTCACCTCCCTCTCACCTTCAAAAGGGACCACAACAATACCGGAAAAGTGTAGTGTCCCGGAAATCACAGAAGCACAGGTGAAAACCGCCCTTTCAAAAGCCAAAAACACAGCATCAATGGAGCCAGATGGTGTCCCAGGCTGTGTCTTGCATGAACTACAGAATGAACGAACCCCCCCCCCCCCACCTAAACACACTGTTCAACCTCAGCCTCTCTACAGGCTACATGCCCATAGAATGGCGCACAGCAACAGTTATTCCGCTCCACAAAGGAGGGGCCACAACTTACCCTGGTAACTATCGCCACATAAGCCTGACTAGCCTGGTCTGCAAGGCTATGGAGCGCATCATCATGGAACTCGTTAACAAAGACATTGGGAACCTCCAAACACTTGATCTGACCCAGTTCGGTTTTGTTAAGGGGCAGATCATGCCTACTAAACCTGGTTGACTTCTTTGAGACGGTCACCAAGGCCATAGTCGAGGGAAAGGTGGTTCACACAGCCTACCTTGATCTCGCCAAGGCGTTCAACACCATTCCTCACTCTGGTATTATAGAAAAACTCACCAGCCTGAACATAAACCCTTACGTCACAAGATGGGTTGCCAACTGGCTTACAGACAGAACTGGCACGGTAAGAATAGCGGGCTCCAGGTCCAACTCAAAACCAGTCACAAGTGGTGTCCTGCAAGGCTCTGTTCTGGGACCCCTACTGTTCGGCATATATTTCTCAGTAGTACAGGCAAACACAGGAGGACTATGGCTAACCAAGTTCGCTGATCACAAACTGGGAGCCGTAATTGACTCTCTAGCTGACACGGACATCCTTCAAAAAGGCCTTACTGAGACAAACACCTGGTGTCAAAGTCATTGGCTCAAGCTAAATGCCAAAAAATGCATAGTCATCCCATTTGGGAAAAACAAAACGCCCACTAATTACCACATAGGCGGCAGCCCCCTTAATACAGAAAAGGTAATAAGAGATCTGGGGACCCAGGTAGATAGTAATCTCTCCTTTGACAATCATATTGCCAAAGTAGTTAGGAAATCCTTCTATGTGGCCCATCTAATTACTAAGGGGTTTGCATCTAGAAATAGAGGTTATAGTGCCCCTCTACTCGTCACTCATCAGACCCATCATAGAGTACAATGCCCCATTTGGGATGTACCTCTCAAGACGCTTCCAACAGCTGGAAACACCACAAAAGGACCTCACCAAGAGGATTACTGTCCTCAAACATATGTCCTATGCAGCCTGACTGAAAAAACTCCGGCTGTACTCCGTGGCATATCGCTTACTCAGAGGGGATCTTTGCCTGACTTACAAAGCCATGTCCAACTCAGAATTGATGGACATACTCCACCTAACGAAATCCAAGTCACTGCGAGCCACGCGCTCTAGTGAGCTAAACCTCGCCACAACAATAAATAGAACATGCTGAACATGCTGGAGGGATAGATTCCTGTCAGAGACTCCCCATGCTTTGGAACAAAATTCCTAACTACATTAGGCAGAGCCTCTCACTAACACTCTTCAAGAGAAGCTTTGACGAGTGGATGGGTAACAGAAAATACACCCCTGGGATCACTTAATTGGCTCTGCTTGTCAGAGGCTCCAAAAGCCGACACACTCTGGCTAGGCTTATAAATGCCCTCGGGCAGATAGCCTAGTACCTACCTATGAAGATGCGGCAGACCTCAGTGCATGATGTTTTGCTTTAATGCCTGAAGTTGTGCGGATTAATTTTTGTTGCCTTCTGTTAAGACCAGCTAAGCAAATGGATTGGAATTTCATCAGAGGCAGTATTAATAGAACCCATCATGGGCATGTCCCTAGATTGGCATCAAGAAAAAAAAAAGACTAATCAGTTGAGTTTGACATACCAAGTGAAAAAAAAAAAAGATTATTTTAGCTGTGGACAGGAGGAAAATATTTAAAGGAGAACTCCACTCAGTCATTACAAAAAGTGATTTTCCTTCCCTGTAATCCAACCCTAAACACTTCACATATATAAAAAAAAACGTCATTTAATAATTGTTGCCTTTATTTCCTGGATTTGTCTCCTCTTACATTAAAGGCTACTAAGAATGGCAGAATAACTAAGTTAGGTCACTTATCCCAAAAACAGAGACATTAAGAAAACAATGGTTCTTAAAGAATGTCATTTTAAATGTGCCTTATCAGTTGGAGATTGGCAACATCACACCTCAGATAACTCGTGTAGTCTGGAGTCTGAAAAAATGTGGGGCTTTCAAACTTAGTTTTTCAGATATGAATGACTCCTATCCCCTGGGTCAAACAATAACCCATGCCCTAATCCAGAAAAAACCCTGTTGAAATAGCCATACTCCAACACATTTTATAAACATCCTAGCTAATCTCACCACCAACTTCCCTTGTAGTCATCCTAACTCATCAGACCCCCCAGCAACAAATAGTCCTCTCCCCACTCATGTAACTTCTCTCTAGCACCTATCCCTACATCCACAGTTAAAAAAAAAAAAAAAAACTACTCTTGAAACTAAAAACCATGTAATAATGCCCCTGACAACCTGCCCCCAGAATTCATTTAAAAAAGCTGCAAACCCCATTGCCTACCCTGTCTGCTTACTTCTTAATAGGTCCAGCCAAGAGTCTTGTTCCCACCATTTGGAAAAAAATCATTCATCCTCCTACTGCACAGAGCTGTAAACACAGACATCTCCAACTTTCGACCCATCGCCATTCTCTCCCATCTCAAAGATCCTCAAATGTGTTCACAGCCAACTCCAAAACTTTCTACTTGACAGAAACCTACTGTCAGCAACCCAGCATGGTTTTAGACCTGGACATAGCACTACTACAGCTCTTGTATCGTTCTGTGAGTCTATCAGTCGGGCCCGAAATGCTTGGAAACTGTCTCCTCTCTATTTCTCGACCTTTCCAAAGCCTTTAATACTGTCTTCCACTCTCCTCTTCTTTGAAAACTATCTAACTTGTGCATCTCTCCTTCTACCGTACACTGGTTCTCTAGCTACCTCACAGACAGGCAACAAGTTGCAACACTCTTTTTCTCCTTTCCTCAACACCACTACTGTTGTACCCCAAGGATCCATTTTAGGGCCTATGATTTTCAGCAGTTTCATCAATGACTCTCACTCTACTGTCACTCAAGGCACAGTCATCTAATATGCAAATTATTTCACTATAGTCTACATTGCCAATTCACCACCCGAACTCTTGAAACTTACCCAGTTAGCTCTCTGCTCCACTGAAATATGGATGGCTAACAACCACCTTGCATTAAACCATAAGAAAACAAAACATATGTTCACTCCCCTAAGAAGACCACTATTATAAACAAAGACTCTTTCTCCATTCTCTGCCAAGATGACACCAACATCGAGGTTGTCACACATACTAAACTTCTAGGTGTCGCTATAGATGAACACCTAATTTTCGACATGCATGTACAAAACTTTAAAAAGGCACACCGGAAACTAGGCGTGCTATACCACCACAAAACCTTCCTCGATTATTCCTCAAAAATTATCCATTTGCTCCTCCTTCCTGCTGCATTCTCTTCTTTACGGCACTCCTGTCTTTACCAGCATACATGCCAGCCTTAAATCCAAACTAGACTCGTGCTATAACAAAATTGCTACGTTCTTCACTAATGGACAACATTTATCTCACCACTGCACCTCTGTTTGATTACTAAACTGGCTGGAACTTCCTCACCATCTTGCATACATGCTAATAACTGCCCACAAACTGATATTCAGTCCATCCAGATGCCCTGCCCTTTCTTCTCTGTTTGCACTATACCACCCTAACAGACCTCTGCACTCTGAAAATCAAATGTTCTTGCAGTTAGTTAAACCTAACCTCTCTGCTCATCAAATGCTCTACTCCTTTTCCACTGCTAGATTGTGGAACTCTCTCCCGCCTTCACTTAGATCCATTAGTAATGCTTCTTTCTTCAAAACATCTTTTAGACAGCCTCTTTCTTCCTAGTGGCTATGATCATGTGCTAGCTCCTCGCAGCCTATAACCTGACTTAATCTCTCTTACTACTACTATTCCCACCTTTCCTACCTCCATCCTTTACTACCTTCAAAATCTTCCACTTTATCCCTATATGATAATGTAAGTTCAAACTGTAAACAGATTTAAGTACACTGACATTACATTCTTACTGTAAAAAAAAAAAAAAAAAAAAAATTTTTTTAATACTGTTTTTAAAAACTTTGTTAAAGCTTTGTATACTGTGAAACTTGTAGCCAATTGAGTTGTTATTCAGTTGTATTGTATAAATCACTGTGGTGCTTTTCTCCCCGGGCCTCCACTGAATATGGGGTACTTTTTGGCCCAGTGGACCTTCCCGGTAAACAAATGCAGGTAAAGAAGTAATAAAAAGAACAGTTGTTTACATATTCAAGACTGTCATTCAAACATTCCTTAAAATGCTGTAACAAAGATGGCCACGAATAGAAATCAAAGGGTGTGGGATTCAAAGATGGTCGCCATTCTATAAGCACTGCAGTACTTCAGCTCTCCAAAGACCAGAGAAAAAAATCAACCCTGCGGATGTACATTTGGAGTTAATCAACTAATTGGCAGCAAATAATAAACTACTAGAAGTCAGCGATCTTCTTGAGGAAAAAAAAATTGAAAAAAAATACCTGGTGACAAGATTGGAACTGATTGCTAGGTTGACTCTGAACAGAGCACCAAACAAAAGACTGAACTACCTCACTTCTGAAACTTTTCCTTGGCAAATATCTCTATCTGCAGCATTACAAAATGTCAGAAGAAGATAAAAATATGGATACTACAACTACTAAAACTAAACTGTCAGCATTACAGTCTCCAGAGAAGGAATCTATAATTAAGAGACAGAAAACAGTTAAACAGCAAGAGACTGTAAAAACAGGGGCATCAACGAAATCTGATCAACAGGTTACAATGGAAGAAATTAAGTCTGCATTATTACCTATACAGGATGCTTTAAAAGACCTAACATCCCAAACACAAACATTTAGTGATACATGCAATCGGATTCTTGCAAGAATGGAGAAAGCGGAAATCAGAATAGCAGCTAATGAAGACAATATAACATTGCTCACTAAAAGAACTGAATCCCATGAGGCTGATATTCAAATGATGCAAAACAAAATTCTGGACCTGGAAGCAAGATCAAGACGTAACAACATAATCATCAGAGGGATCCCAGAATCAATACAATATAATGATCTGACTACTTCCATTATACAAATATTTGAAACACTACTTAAGGACTCTGTGGCTGTTCAGCAAATTGTCATTGAAAGAGCGCATAGAGCATACAGGGATTCCCAAGCTTCAAATACACCCAGACCTGTGTATGTAAAAATATTAAACTTCCAGGATGTGAATAAAATACTTCTAACCATTAAAAAATCTGGTGGATCTATAATGTGGCAAAGTTACAAAGTTTCTATAACACAGGATTTACCAACACAAATAAGGCAGTCTAGACAAATGCTGGCTCCATACTGTAAGTTTCTAATTGACAAAAACATTAGATTTCAAATGAAATATCCTAACAGTTTAATTTTTACCTTTGATGGCATTAAATACACTGTAAATACAAAAAAAGAAGCCAGACCTACCTTTTTGAAGCTTTTCAAGGCTTTGCCACCATCTGAAAACTGAACAGTCCAACTAGGCTTCTTCCAGCATCAGAGTGAATGGGAGACTTCATTTACGAGGATCCGAGGCTTTAAAATCCTTTGTCTGTTCTTGTTTGTTCAGCAGGCCTGGTAATTCTTCGTTTTATCTTCTTATCTCGTCTTCCCAGCTGAAACACGAAGATTCTACGATGTTTTATGGCTCCTACGAGCGCTTCTGACCCACGAGGCAACAGGAAACAAGGTAAAGGAAGCAGGGGGACCGTTTTGAGCGTGGTGCGGCTGAGAGGTCCGTTCGCGAATTGGTTCCCCCGTCGCGAGCGCGAAGATTTGAAAAAAGAACTGCCTGGACTGCTGCAACTGCTGGGAAGAAAGAAGAGCTGCTGAGGATCGAAAACAAAGCTTTTTTGGACTTATTTGATGGTAAAATGACTGTAGGACGATCAATAAGGTCAAGTGTGTCAGGTAAAGATTAAAATGTATGGTTTGGCTGTTGCAGTATAAGATCCTATGGTTTAGTGGCTATTCAAGGTAATGCAGTCTTTGTTTTTTATTTCTTTTTCCTTTTTCATGCTTGCCTTCTATTTTACTGTGTTCTGTCTTGTTAATAAATGTGTATTTTTTTTTTTTTAAATCTGATCAGTTTAGAGAAAAAGCATAATCAGTAACCAGAAGTAGTAAATGTGCATTATAGGTTATGTTTAACTGCAGTGATCTATAAAAATTTACAGGTAATGTTGTAGGATTGTTTTGGAGAAAAATAGCTGACCAAAATAATTGCATTGTTTTAAACAAAATGTATAACAACTGTGTGCTTATTATGTGAACTGTTAGGTAAAATGTTTTAGAACAAGTAATTACAGTGCTAATATGTTATTGCTGAATATAAAGTTTGATAAAAGTGAATTATTTGAAATGTCAGGTACAATTAGTTTATATGAGTATTGGGGAAAATGTACAGAGCTGTAGTTACTTGAGTGCGGTGTTTAGTAGGGAATGTCTGGGTTAGGCTTTGTAGACGTAGATATAGTTGGTGTAGGTTTTTTGCATGATATTTTATTGTTAGTTAATAGAATTAGTAGATTAGCAACTTGGGGAATAGTAAGCAATGTGAAAAACCTATGTTCATCCTGGTCCGGAGGAATAGTAGATAGGCACTGGGTAGGGATGGGATGGCAGTTTTGCTTCCAAAAAATGTACGAAATACCAACACTTGTCAATTTAAGGTGGAAAATAAAAACTAGATATCAGTATTTATCAATGCATAGCTTAGAATGTGGATAATAGATTCCTGGAACGTTAAAGGACTCCAGAACATGAAAAAAAGAAAGCTGTTTCTGCATCCGTTTTTTAAATCAGTAGCAGGTTTTATTCTATTACAAGAAACGCATTTGACTAATGACCAGTGGGAAACAATGAAGGACAAGAAATGGATTAGGAAGATTGTGACGGCGGAAGGGACTACGAATAGTGCTGGGGTGGCAATTATAATCAAGAATCATTTTCAAGGAGAAATTTTGGAAGAAAAAATAGACAGAGAAGGCAGATGGTGTTTGGTGGTTCTCAAATCTGACAGTCTTGATAAACTGATAGTACTTATATGTGTATATGCCCCTAATGTGAACCAACATTATTTTATAGCTTCAATTTACTCCATTTTACAGTCATATAATAACTGTTATATAGTGATGGGGGGGATTGAAACACCTACCAAGATGCTAAACTTGATAAGTTGGGAGCTTCTACAGCTTTTAATAAGCAGGCAATGGTAGCGTTGAAAGAACTGAGAACTGATTTCAAACTGTATGACCCTTTTAAACACACACACATACAAGCAAAGGCCGAAAACTTTACTTTTTATTCTAGCTGCCATAAAATGTGGTCGCGAATTGATTTTTTTAAAATTCCGGAAGTATTTATTTCACTTGACCCTAGGGTTTCTAATCAAGCTAGACAGCTCTCTGACCATTCTAAGATAACTTTAACTTTAAATACCAATATTTTGAAAACTAAAAGTCACTGTGGATATAATTGGTCCTTAAACCCATACCTGTTGACCAAAGAAGATATAGTACAGGAAGTTAAGGAGATACTTAAAGAATTATTAAATAATAGTCCCCGTAACGAACATCCATTAGATATAGAATGGGCCACAACTAAATCTTTGTTAAGAGGATTATTTATTCAGAAAGCCACATATTACAAAAAACTGCAAAATAAAGAACAACTGGATTTGGAAACCAAAATACAATTAATGGACCAGGAGTTGATGAGGAACTACACTGAACAGACAGAAAATGAGTTGTTAAGATGTCAGAAGGAGCTGTTTCTTATGCATAATAGAAAATTGACACTGTATGATCAAAGAAGTTTAGTTAAATATGCAAATCACATTCAAACTCCCTCGAAAGCATTAGCCCGTATCATTAATCAGACGAAATCGACGCGATTAATTACTGAAATAAATCATAACAATACATTATATACTGATAAGTCAGATATCATGAAGATTTTTGAATCCATCTTTAATCAGATATATGGTGAGCAACAAATACAAGTTCATGATAAAGAGAGAAAAGAGCTCTTACAGAAAATTAATTTTCCCAATATTGACAAAGATTCTCCTGGAGAATTAACTGCACTGATTACAGTCGAGGAAGTTTTTGAGGCAATCAAGAAACTGAAGCCCTATAAAGCCCCAGGACCAGATGGTATGACCTCTGAATTCTGTAAATCTTTTAGTGGGATTTTGAGTGCTGTACTTGCACAGACTTTTAATTATATCATTCTGAATGGCAGCAATGATCTTCACTTTAATGCTTCAAGAACAATCCTGATATTGAAAGAGAATAGTGATCCCAAAAATCCTGACAATTACAGGCTCATATCACTGTTGAATATTGATATGAAAATCATGACATCTATTCTAGCTAGTAGATTAAAAAAAAATAATAAACTTGATAATATCAGAGGAACAGGCGGGGTTTATAGATGGGAGACAGACTACGGATAATACATTAACTCTTCATACATTAATATCTTATGCGAAGTATAAAAATATGAACATATATGCTTTAATAATTGATGCTCAAAAAGCATTCGATAGAGTTAATTTGGCATATTTATTTGATATATTATCATATTTCAATATACCTCAGGTCTTTATTTCAACGTTAAGGAACTTATATAATAATGCATACACTAGTTTATCTATAAATCATGAATGCTCCAAAAGGATTCTAATTAAAAATGGAACTCGACAGGGATGCCCATTATCTCCCATACTGTTCAATCTGTATTTGGAGCCTCTATTTCTTCATATGAAGCAAAATGTTTTTTATAACTTTCCTGTACTGCTTGGGATAAAGGTTAGGATGGCCGCCTTTGCAGACTATCTAAATATATACAGTACCACACCGGTGTCGGATACGGGAAAAATACTAACAGCAATACAAAACTTTGAGAGAATTTCTAATTACAAACTAAATTTAAAAAAAAAACAAAATATTCCCTCTAAAGACACCTACACCTTTTTCAATGCTACCATTGATAGGGCAAGTAAGGACAGAAGAAAGAATAAAATATTTGGGGATTGATTTCTCAACTGAAAATAGAGAATTCTTTATTAATAATATTAAGGCAACTGGAGACCGAATAACATTGAATTTGAAAAGATGGAGTAAGTTGAAGCTACCGATGATGGCAAGAGCAGCGATAATAAAGATGAACGTTCTCCCCAGAATGCTTTATATTTTTAGAGCTGCACAACTCAAAATCACGAAAACATTCTTTAAGCAGTTTCAGATAGGATTGGGGAAATTTCTGTGGGAACCCAGAAAAACGAGAATATCTTATGAGAAACTGATGGCTCCTAAAACTAGGGGGGGGGTTGGATTTACCGGATTTTGAGATGTATTATACAGTGATTCAGGCCAATAGGATTTTAAGAGTGTCTTACTTGGACAGTGAAAATAGAAAATGGACACCCAAATGGGTGCTGCTAAATTCTAAACATATAAAAGGAATGGGAATTAATGTTAAAGCTGTACCATTTTTAAATAAACGAACACTGAGCAAATATGATTTAATGGAGCACATCAAGATATGGGCAATGGCAACTCAAACTCTGTTTGCTTCCTTGAACTTATTAAAATATATGATGATGTTTCAACCGTTTCATGGGAATCCCAACATGACTATTGGTAATCAACTGATAGACTTAAAGAAATTTCCATTTATTAAGGATTTAACTGTAAGTGACTTATACCCCTTCTTAGGAGTAGCGGTACAGGATATCTTAAAAGAGATGAATCTTCCTATTTCTTATTTAATTATAATGAGGCAGATAAAAGATATTGCCATAAATTATTTTAATGGTTCCGAAATCAAAAAAGAGGAACTAGTTATTTCGCGTCATCTATGGGAAGCATTGCAACAAGACAGAAAATACATATCCTCAGCGTATAACATGGTAAAAGAGAGAAAATATAATAATCATATTCTGTTATCGAAATACTGGAAAGAGAAATTGGTATCCCTTGACGACAATAAGATAGTAGAGACGTTTAACTTAACATTGAAATCCGTATCACTTCAAAAACTGGTCTTTACTCAACTGATGATATTTAACAATGCGTATTATACCCATTTCACTCTACATAAATTTGATTAAAAAAATTCCCCTAAATGTCCACAGTGTTTAGATCAGACAGCAGACCTGCTACACATGTTCTGGAGTTGCAAGTGCATTTACAAATTGTGGAACTCATTAAAGTTGCAGCTACAAAAAATGGGTTACCAAAACTCAACACTCATCTGGGAATTTTTGATTCTACATATTCCACCGGAGAATTTGGACAAATCAAAAAAGATTGTAATTATGAATATTAGTTTACTAATAAAATTATATATAGCCACAAATTGGTTGAACCCAGCACAGACATCGTGGCAAAAATTCAGGCTGTTAGCGATTAAGCATATTTTAGCGCACAAATTATTAATTAGTAATAATAAGAAAAGTATAAATAGTATAAAAATTTGGGAACAAATCTTTAACATTATATTGGCTTAGAGGTTCCTATCCACTTTCTTTTAGGACATTTTGCATGTATACAAACACATTCTTAGACTAGATAGATGATGTAGAAATAATACAGATTGTTGGCTTGAGTTGGTTTATAATTGTCTATACTAGATGTTTTTATGTTTATTTTTACATTTTCCTGTACTTGATTAATACAATACTTATTAGTAATGTATAATGTGGAAATTTGAAATGGAACTGAACACTGGAAGCAATTTTTTGTACATAATGTAAATAGTGGTTTTTGAAAAACAATAAAAATGATTATTGAAAAAAAAGAAATCAAAGGGTGCAAAGTAAATAAACACATGAATTGATGCGGACAGTGAAAAGTAGGCAATCACAACAATGTTGTAAACTGATGAGAAAGAGAACCACAGTAAATCATCCTCTCATCATAAGGATTTTTTCTTTCCCTCTAATACGACATCAGGAAAGTGAAGGCATTGACTATAAAAAAAAATATCGTGCCAGCCATGGCAGCCTCCTTCAGGTCATTTGGGGTACAACAAATTAGAAAATAATGGTAACCATTTACTTTGATACAGAGGCATTAGCAATGCAGAAAAGTTCAAGATTTGCTGACAAACATGTTTTTTCAGCTTTTTTTGGTGCAGTTTTCCTTTAAGATTGGTAAGAACAGACTTGTTTAAAAGCAGCAGATTCATCCCTTTTATTGAGAATGTGCAGAGAAAGTGGTTTTAATTTTACGCAAGGTATTAAGTCCTTGGAGCCTGAACACAACAGTGGAAGAAGTAAAGTAGTTCCAAGATGGAGAAACTACCTAAAGGGAGATGGGAGAGACCTTAACAATTGTGCAGCTTCAAGCAATGCAAACATTTCGCATAGGAGCTAAGGGAAAAGGAGGCAGAAGTAATCCCAGAGATTTAACAAGCAATTTGGGTAAGCAACAGATGTCTATGTTACACGTACAGGATGGTTTATAATAAATGCTTTTACTGTTTTTTTTTTCTTGCTATTATTTAACAAGGAATCTGAGAAATGCTGTTACAGTCTGCATGTTAATTTACTGTAAGGTTTAACCAGTAAACGTTTTGCTGAACAAATTTTAAACTGCCACTATTCTGCAGTTAGTCTGGTTATCTCATTCACATTAAATTGTGTGTGGAATGAACGAGGATTTGTTGAGAAACTGGCAGTACAGTTGGTAAAAGGCAGGAATCCCCACTAGCATCACTGTGCAGTAGCTATAACTAGATTACTCGTTTCAGTTTGTCAAGACTGAGAGAGAAGCAGGTCTAGCAAGACCTGATTATTCTTACTAAGCTCTTAAAAGGGCATTAACTGGAAAGAAAACTATACTCCTAAAATGTAAAGAGAATGAATAGTGAAATTAAGTTTAATTGCAAAGATAAGTGTAGGCAATCCTAAATGAAAAGCTAGAAGAAATGTAAAGATCTTAAAGGATCAAGTCAGAGGAAAAGAGTAACTGTTGCTTAAACTGCAGGACAGAGGAAACTGCTAAAAAAGCAAGGATATAAGGATGAGAATAGAGAGTACTTTATAAATATGGCTTCTGTGTGGTCATCCCCATTCATTTCTTTCTGTGTGTGGGGGGGGGGTGAAACTGATAAGACTGAATGAATGGAAAGACTGGCTTAGTCATGCATAGGAGCAAGCTTACCTTGAATTGAGAAAATGTTCAGCCTCTATACAAGAATGCCAAATGAGAGCACTAGCTCCCACCTTGGGAAATTTAAATGTTTTTTGTTGTATACGATTGTCATACTCTTGTATAGTTCTTGAGAAAAGTTTGTGCTATGATGATTTAATAGTGAGCATCTATGTTGCACAGTACAAGAGCAAGCTCAAAAAGTCTGGTTTTCAATAAATTATTTGGATGCCTATCAGCCAGGTGAAAGAAAGAAGGAAGTTTTGGGGAAAGATGAATTTAAAAATGCAGTACAGAGATGTATCTAACTCTCAGGATGGCAACACTTAGAATTTTAACATGGAATGTGATCAGTCTCACTGACCCTGTAAAGCAAAACTGTGTTAATGTTAAGACCCACTTGGCAGTATTACAGGAAACTTGCACATGGATCTCCAGGAACATAAGTTAATAAAAGTGGGGGTTTACATATGGGTACTCTAGGCAGCAATCAAAATGCTAAGATGCAAGGTGTAGTGGTGGTATTAGTAAGGAGAGGAGGAGTCCCTGTCCCTGAGGAACGGAAGGGAGATGTATTTTGTTTGTTCCTCCAGTACTCCCTACTCGATACACATTTCCAAATGTGTACATATTCTACCAGTGATTTGACCAATGAGAGTTAAAAACAGAGTGAAATTTTAACCATCAATGTTAAGTTGTCATTCTCGCCTTCATTCTTGCTGTATGGGTTCCCGACTCGGCCTATACTATAGCTTGAGAGCTATTTTTACCGGCTCAAGGCAGCCCTATAACCTACAATACCATGCGCCAACTCCCCAGATCTCGTTTGCCGCTTTGCTGTGAGGTTGTTTTTTTTTACCGGCTCAGGTCAGTAAAGAGATTTATTTTATTAAACTAAATTTTCAGGTAGTTTTTCCAGTTAGTTACCCTTGTTTAGGTCCCTACTAATTGCCTTATTCATACAACCCTTTTTGTAGCCCTTCTTCCCTTCTTTAGTTAATTTTTATGTTTGGGCCTACGGGCTTTACCTTAGTTTCCCCACCCCTTCAGTGTCTGTGTGTCTGTGTGTCTGTGTGTCTGTGTGTCTGTGTGTCTGTGTGTCTGCGTGTCTGCGTGTCTGCGTGTCTGTGTGTCTGCGTGTCTGCGTGTGTTTAGTCAGTCCCCTTAACTTTTCTAATTTTAAGTTGAGTGTGTGTGCGGACTGACTGTGTTTACTGTGGTTAGGACTATGTCCAAAGACACTAAGGTCTCGGGATTCAAGAAGTGTGACTCGTGCTGTCAGAAAATGTCTCTGACAGACGGTCACACTTCTTGTGTCTATTGCTTGGGGCCTTTACACTTGCAGGACTCTTGTTCCGTCTGTCACTGGTTTCGTTCAAGAGTCCTGCAGGAGAGGCGTAATAAGCCCATACTAAGGGGCTTGTTAAAGCCCGATGACTCCCCGTCCAAGTCTGGCTCGGGGAAGTCTTCAAAAACCGCCAAACCCTCTGCTCCAGTTTCTGAGTCGAGGGCTGGCGTTATCGAGATGGCTCCGACATCGGTTCCATCCGGATCCGAGGTGGGCAAAGTGGTATCTGCTCCGAAACCAGCATTGGAGCTGACCCCAGCGCGCAAGCGCTCTAGGTCCCCCTCGCTAGATTCCGTCCGATCGGCTCCGAGATCCACTCTCCTATCGGAGCGGAGACTCACTCATCTAGGTCATCCAGGCTCTCCGACCACGACATCAAGAGGGTGGTCAGTAGGCTCATAAAATCTCAGGCACTAGCCCAAATGGTCCAGAGCCCATCTCACCAGACTGTGGTTCCTTCGGTACCGCTTTCGATTCCTCCTCTGACTCACCTCTCGAGTTCAGAGCCGGAGTTTGTCGGAACCGTAACCTTACCCACGTCGGAGCCGATACTCCCACCTTCGGCTCCGGTGTCGTTGGCTCCGACCTCTTCATTGGTTCCGTCCGTGGAGAGGTCCTGGTACCGGGACTCCATTGTCTGCTCCGAGGGGGTGAGTGGCATCGGACCCTTGTCTGACCCCGCTCTCCTTCTCGGAGCTTCGGCTCTGGTTAGTTCGGCCCCGACATCATTCTCGGAGCCTTCTCTGTCGGTGCCGGGGGCGGTTCCGGTCTCTTCGGAGCCGGGACTACCTTTGGTATCTGATAGGGGAGCCTTTGAGGTGATGAGGAGCGTGCTGGACCCAGTGTCCACTCCAAGGTTAAGTTCTGCAGCTCCTCCCTCTACATTGCCTGTTAGGGTCTCTGGCCATCCTCCTACATCTGGCAGCAGAGATCCAAAGCGTAGGGTACCCACCTTGGGTGTCTCCTCCTCTTCCGAGGGCTCCTCTGAAGTTTCAGGGGAACCCCCTAGGAAAAGAAAGTTCAAGAGGAAGCACATAGCCTCCCCCGAGTCTGTCACGTCGGACACCGACTTGGATGAGTCGGAGGGTTCCCCCAGATCCCCCTCTGAGGATGTCTCTTTTTCAGACATCCTAGAGATCCTAAAACAGAGGGGAAATTGGTCCGCTCTCAAACCTTCCGAGGACGAGTCTGTTTACCTTGATGCTTTTGGATCTCGCCCTTCCACCTCCTGGGTGTCTCCCCCTTTTGACCCACTAATGGAGGTAGTGGCTAGAAAGACGTGGGCAGCTCCTGATTCAATGGAACCTACCCCTAGGAGGCCTTCTAAATTTATTTCTGCACCAGAGGACAAATCCTTTCTCACCAAAGGCATTTCAGTTGATGCTGTGGTGGTAGCAACAGCCACTAAGAAGGAATTGGCTGATCCTTCTGTACCTGTTCATCCTCCTAACAAAGAGTCCAGGACCATGGACAGGTACGGCAAGCGGACATTTGCTTCAGCGACCTTTTACTATGCGATCACTGAACTATTTATGTCATTTCACCCGCCTTCAGAGAGACTTGCTCAAAGAGCTGGGTGAAACGGTACAGGATCCTTCTGCTGCGGGGTATCAGGACAAGATAAACTCCCAGCTGGCCACCCAGAACTCCATTGTTAACTCCTCTATGCGGCTTATCTCTTACGCAGCCGATGGAGCAAGTAGGGCCGCTGGCACAGGTGTTGCGTTGAGACGTCACGCTTGGATGCGACTCTGTAACTTTGCCGATCCCGTCAAGGCGTCCTTCACCAACACCCCCTTTGATGGTTCAGAATTGTTTGGACCTCGGGTGAAGAATACCCTCACCAGATGCGAGCAAGATGGTAAGACTCTCTCTGCCGTAGGAGTCCATTTTTCCACATCTTCTAGACCTTATCCTAAGGGACAGAGGGGTAGAAAGATGTGGTTCCGCAAACCACAGGGAGTCGCGCCTGCGGCACGTGGTGAATTTCCCCCTAGAGGCAGAGGGGGGAATAATAACAGACGCCGCCCCAGGGGCAGAGGGGGTCCACAGAACCAGGGTTCCAGGGAATCTTTCCCTGACCAACCCTTTCAGCATCCCCGAGAAGCTGCCCGACTGTCCGCCTTTGGAGGCAGTCGGGGGAAGATTATCTCTGTACCCGGAAGCCTGGCAATCCCTCTCCCAAGACACATGGGTACAGAAGATCATATCCGAGGGTTACAAAATTCCCTTCACTTCCCCTCCGGTACAACCGCCAAGACCCCTACCAGACGTACCACCCGCACAAAGGGGTCAGGCTCAGCTAGAAATAAAAAAGCTGTTAGAAAAAAGAGTCATCCAGGCAGTCCCAGCAGATCAGCTAGGATCCGGAATCTACTCCAGATTCTTTTTGGTACCAAAAAAGACTGGAGACTGGAGACCCATTTTGGACCTCAGCAGATTGAACAACTCTGTACAAAAGACAAAATTTCAGATGGTAACACTGCAGTCTATTCTACCCTTTTTGGGCAGAGACAACTGGATGTGCTCCTTAGACCTCCAGGACACGTACCATCATATAAAGATACACAGGCGCTCCAGGAGGTTTCTCCGCTTCCGGCTGGGAGCCAGTCATTATCAATTCAGAACCCTGCCCTTTGGTCTCACCACAGCCCCCCGGGTGTTCACCAAATGCTTGGCAGTGGTCATGGCTCACCTGAGACAAAAAGGATTCCAGGTATTTCCATATCTAGACGACTGGCTCATTTCCGCTACCACCAAGCAGCATCTTATAATGGCCAGGGATTACACTATTCAACTTTGCAACAGTCTAGGTATTTCTATAAATTTTGCAAAGTCATCCTTGTCGCCTTGTCAATGTATAAACTTTATAGGCGCCGTATTAAACACCACAGAAATGTCTGCAACATTATCACCTCAGAGAGTGACAGACATAAGGCGGAATGTTCAGTCCCTGTTTCAGCCCAACAGAGTTCAAGTCAAGCTAGTATTGAAAGCGTTGGGCCTCATGGCAGCGGCGATTCTTCTACTCCCATTAGCCCGCTTCCACATGAGGCTCCTTCAGTGGATGCTGTTTTCTCAGTGGTCCTTTCAACACCTACCAATGACTCACAACATTTTGATAACCCCATCTTGCAAGAATCCTCTCTCCTGGTGGATGGTTTCCCCTCAGCTTTTTCAGGGCAGACCTTTTGTCCCCCCCCCCCAGTTGCCACGGTGACAACGGATGCCTCCCTGATCGGGGTGGGGGCATTATCAGGGCAGGACGGTCCAGGGCGGGGGCATTATCAGGGCAGGACGGTCCAGGGCACATGGCAACAATCAGAACGCCACCTGCACATAAATGTCCTGGAGATGAGGGCAGTGCTTTTGACGTTGCAAGCCCTTCAGAGCTCTCTTCCCACAGGGACTATAGCAATTCAAATGGACAATATGTCTGTGGTGTGGTACATAAACAAGCAGGATGGAACAAAGTCCTACCCCCTATGTCTAGAAGCACTCAGACTTTGGCAATGGGCGATTTCCTCTCAACTGTTTCTGATAGCAACGCACATCCCCGGGAGGTCCAACGTTATAGCGGACAGATTGAGCAGAACTATCCTCATGCCTCACGAGTGGTCTCTAAATCAAGCGGTAGCAGACAGAATATTTCAGAAGTGGGGCCAGCCTTGCTGCGATGTTTTCGCAACTCCTCAAAACAGCAAGTGCCTCGACTTCTTCACACTCTTTCCTGTACCAGGCCATCCCCCCAGAGACGCTGTTGTTCACGATTGGCCCCGGGGTCTTCTATATGCCTTTCCTCCCTTACCATTGATCCCGCAATTAATTCAGAAAGCAACCGCATTAAGATCCAAAATGATCCTCATTGCCCCGTTTTGGCCTCGACAAGTATGGTTTCCGTTCCTGCACAGTTACCTACTGGAACAGCCTTGGCATCTGGAACCCCTTCCGAATCTGTTGACCCATCTCACGGGCATGCTGCATCAGTCTCTTCATTCCCTCAACCTCACAGCTTGGTTGCTCCACTTCCAGCCATAGCCAGGCTTCCCCTTATTTCGTTCGTGATATCATTCTGGCTTCCCATAAGTCCAATACTAGGAAGACGTATGCGAGTAAATGGAAGCGTTTTTCGCACTGGGCACAAACTAGGTCCTTAGATCCTTTCCATGCACCCATTCATAAGGTTCTAGACTTTCTGGCGGAGCTTTTTCATTCAGGGTCATCTTCGGCCACTATCAGGGTACAATTAGCGGCCATTGCTAATTTTCATGTTGGGCTCTCAGAAGCAAATATTATGTCCCACAAACTCTGTAAAGCCTTCCTCAAGGGCATCTTTTTGCGTGGACCTCCAATTAAAGATCCACCTCCACAATGAGATTTGAATTTAGTTCTAACCTCATTGATTCTGCCTCCTTTTGAACCTGCAGCTTCTTGCTCCCTCAAGCTTCTTTCTTGGTAAACTCTATTTTTGGTAGCCATAACATCTGCCAGAAGGGTATCGGAACTTCAAGCCTTGTCTGTCCGTCCCCCTTATTTGGTTTTTCACAAAGACAGGGTAACTCTCAGAACAAACCCTTCCTTCCTACCGAAAGTGTCCTCGGAAGCAAATCTAAACCACTCCATTGACTTGCTTGTCTTCTTCCCAGACTATGCCAACAGGGCTGAACAGAAATTACATTCACTAGATGTTCATCGCCAATTACGGTATTATCTAGACAGGACAAAACAACTCCAAGTCAGACCAGCTCTTTCTCTCTTATGCTGCAGGAAAGAAAGGGCTTCCGGTATCGAAGGTTACTCTTTTCCAGATGGTTGACATCTATTATTACCTTTGTCTATGAGTTGAGACACAGGCAACTTCCGTCTAGGCCTAAGGCTCATTCAACCAGGGCACTATCAACATCAACGGTATTTCAAGCAAGGTTACCACTAGATGCCCTATTTGCAGCAGCTACATGGGCTTCCAAACATACCTTTATTGCCCATTACAAATTTGATATAGCCTCCAGAAATAGAGCTGACTTTGGTTCCACTGTACTCGGGAGTCTGTTCCATTGAGCCACCCAGGACTAAGATGCTAGGGACGCTGTCCCATCCAGCAAGAATGAAGGTGAGAATGACAACTTAACATTAAGAAGTTATGTTCTTACCATAACGTTCCATGTTAGTTGTCTTCTTCTCACCTTCTTTCTTGCGTCCCTCCCTCCTGCCCCCTTGCCTGGATAGACTTGAGGTCTCTGAGTCCTTCCATTTCTGGAGATACAACATGTTACGGTTTCCCCGTATCCTTAGTGTTACTAGCAGGGAGCCCGTACTTGCAAATGAGGATTATGATATTATATTTATACTATGTCTTAGCTTCCAAACGAGATCTGGGGAGTTACCGCATGGTATTGTGGGTTATAGGGCTGCCTCGAGCCGGTAAAAATAGCTCTCAAGCTATAGTAGAGGCCGAGTCGGAGCCGAACCCATCCAGCAAGAAAGAAGGCGAGAAGAAGACAACTAACATGGAACGTTATGGTAAGAACATAACTTCTTAGTAAGGCATATGCTGTACATGAGAGGAGATCGAACATAAAGTGACCAAGATGATTCATCAGAGGTACACAGTAAACTATTTGTACAGGGAAGGAATAGTCTCAAGTACATACTTGGTATACAGGGAAGGAATAGTCTCAAGTACATACTTGGTGTGGAAGATTTAAAAGTAGCACTAGAAAAATTAAATTCACATTTTTAAATATAATTATAATTAATATATAATAATTATTATGCAAGACTTGGACAAATGTACACTTAACTAAAAGAAAAATCACGTTAACATGTTTAGTGATGTTCTGCATTCCATATATTATTTTATGCATTTGTCTGTCCAGTGCTTACATAAATTAATCAATTCCTGCCTTCCCTTAAACCTCACTCCCCCTTTTCCAAAACCTTATTTTACATCAAGCTTTTCAAGATGACTGCACACTGATCAACACCTTAACTTCATCTCTCCCAGTGTGAAAAAAGAAAACTGAAAGATAAGATCCAGGAACTCTCACTTTTAGTAAATTCAGTTACTGGCTAGTAAGTACACTGCCTACTGGCTAGTAAGTACACTGCCTGGATGCCAGCTGAGAAGAAACTAAGAGCCTTGAAAGAAAATCGGCTAGAAAAGGTTAAGAGAAAACACTGACTGGGAGGAATCTGGTAGCTGTTCAGCAAAAAGCAGTTCAAGCTCCAGCTTTGGTGCAAGACATGACTTCTGGTAACCTAGAGGAAAAAATAAGTCAAATGTGCTCAGAGCTGATTAAAATAAACAAAAAAACTGAAGGTATATATCAACTAAAATAAAAGGCTGGAAAAAATAAAAAGCTTTAAAAAGATATTCTGATGAGCTGAAAAAACTGCAAAAATTCAGAGGGTTAAATAAAATGAAGAAAGTTCTAAGTATGAGGCTGCTAAAAAATGTTTCAAAAATGGTATTGGAGGAGAGTGCATGTGGGGGAAATGAGAGATTTTAACAGAGAAACTAGAAGGAAAGGACTGTAATAATTTTCTGAAAGGATAAGTTGTGTGTGTGTGTCTGTCTGTCTGTGTGTCATGAAAGAACCACCCGCTGCATGGCTGGTTACCCGACGGTGTAAACCTTGGCTGTAGATGATTACAGCTGTTGAAGTGACAACCCTGACTTCTTGTGTAAAAATGGAGGGAAAAGGAGTTGTGGATGGATAAATAAGCAACTGGACTGGTTTTCCACAGCAGGATCTGTTAATTGAAAAGGGCACATCGTGTAGATGCGCCAAACCTGGCTTTGAGAAAGCAGCCAAGACTTGTAAAGAAGCAATCCTACCAGCAGAAAGAGATGATACTGACAAAACTGTGGCAAAAGGGCAAGGTATTGGTGGTGCTGCGGAAGCGTTGTCGCCTCACAGTAAGACGCTGTCCGGTTCGATTCTCAGCTAGAGCGTCTTCTGCGTGGAGACATGTGTGAATGGGCGTACCTTCGTTGAAGGTTGTGCGTCAGGGCTGGTAACTCGGCATGTAAAAATAAACTACCAATCATTAGCGGACCGGAGTTCTGCTGTGGCAACCCCTAACTGGGAAAAGCCGAAAGACACAAACAAACACCAGGCAGAAGAGAAACAAATTTATTCTAGCATACAGGGAATGTCGAGAGGCAGGTGTGAGATTCAAGTTGCTGTATTCAGTTGTCTTCTGCATAAACTGGTCCTCCAGGAAAAATTATTCTGAATAGGCTAAGGGGGGAATGCAAAAGTTTGTCCATCAAAGGATGAGACTGTGTCTCATTCTGATGGTAAGGCTTACAGAGACTTTGCCAGTGAAACCTTTTGCAGTATTCCAAATAAAAATGCTTGAGAGACAGAAAAAAGCACAGGAGTCAACAAGAAGAACAGGGAGTACCTTAGACTTGAGTCTGGGATTAGGAGATGAAGATGAACAGGAAGACCAGCAACACTGAAATTGGTGAATAAATTTGAAATTGTAAAGCATCAAACACGTTTGTGAAATATGGCTTTACAAGAATATGTGGCTGAAAAAGACTGGATTTTTGTTGGCTTTCTTAAACTTGTTGGGGGACTTACTGGTACATGCCCCATTTCATGTCCTTAATCTTTGGAAGGACACCAAAAGAAGAAAAAAAAAGGAGGAGGGAAAGGGTAACTGTTTTGTTCTTAACAATATTTGTATAAAACATGATGCAAATTGCATGCAAGTATTTTCCTTTTTCCTTTTAAGAAATGTAGACAGTGTAGAAAAGAGAAGAAAGGCTAGACAGAAGCACATTGTCAATGGGTCATAATTTTAGGCTGTTGGGGTGTGGAATGGAGTGCAAAAGTACACTTGTATGTGGAATTTAAATGTTTTCTTGTACTTTTGCATAGATAAATATCTGCATTGATGTCTTTAGCTTACTCTAGTGACTTTTTTTGTACGAATGGAAGTGGGTTTTGAAAAATGAGAGCAGAAAGTATTCAATAGTTTTCTTTAAGTAAATAAATGTTCAATACCAGTTGAGAAATCTTAAGCTGAAGGCAGCTCTGTATTTTGATCTTATGTTTCCATGAAAACAAGCTGACTAAAGTTGGGATTGAATAGAGAGGTCTGGACTTTGTACCTTTTAATTTTACATTTCTCACAGCAAACAAGGGCAAGCAGTTTAGTTTAGTTTAAAAATAAATTTTGAAATTATTGGAAGTGGTGGTGCTGCGGTAGCGTTGTCGCTGCACAGTTAGACGTTGCTCATTCGATTCTCAGAGCGTCTTCTGTGTGGCGACATGCGTGAATGGGCGTTCCTTCGTTGAAGGTTGTGCGTTAGGCCTGGCAAGCCAGCACGTAGAACTCTACTGCCAATCATTAGCGGACCAGAGTTCCGCTGTGGCGACCCCTAACCGGGAAAAGCCGAAAGACGCAAACAAACAAACATTGGAAGTGAGTAAGAGCAGATGTTTGGTAACAAAGTACTTTAATGCGTTTAAATAAAACTAAATTATACACTGTTCTAGTAGAGAGCCAGTGCACTTTTTCTTAAGGCTAAAAGTTGATGTTTTCTGAAAACATACATGTTGATTTCCACATCTGGGAGGGTATTAAAGATAATAGAAGAACAGATAGCAGTTTGTGTAAATAAGAGCACAGGCTGTAACAAGCATCTTAGCATGGATAACCTTAATTTTTTGTTAGATGTTCTTCGTGTTTCACTGTTGCAGTCATCAAATTTGGGTTCTCCTGCTAGGGGTAGCCCTCAGTCGACCCGAATACCAGAGGCTTAGTATTTCTGTGTCAGTTGCTGTCACTCCAGGACTGACGTCAGGTCGTCAGTGGTATAAAATCAGGCAGCAGACGCGATTACAGGTGTTTCTTGCCGCAACTGTCAGGCGTCCCCAAATAGGGAGCTAGGTTATGGTGGAAGAACACCACCAATAGAAAGTAAATACCAACAATTCTCTGTAAGGGGAGAGGAAGAGATGGAGAGGGGAAATAAGGGGGATGAAGTGTCAGGGACAAAGGAAAAGGGGAGTACTTAATTGCTAGTGGAGTACCAATAGTGATAGAAGAGGAGGGGATTGTAATGGTAAATTTGTGATAGTAAGGGTCTGCTGGCAAAGGAGGAGGATTATGCTGGCATGTATTACTCCACCCTATGGAGCTTAAGAAAATTTTGGGACAAATAATCAACTTTCAGTGGGGAATATTGTTTTGATACCATTACTGGAACAATGATGATCTACCCGCAGTGGTGGTGCTGCAGTAGCGTTGTCGCCTCACAGTAAGATGCTGTCCGGTTCGATTCTCAGCTAGAGCGTCTTCTGCGTGGAGACATGCGTGAATGGGCATACCTTTGTTGAAGGTTGTGCATCAGAGCTGGTAACTCGGCACGTAAAAATCAACTACCAATCATTAGCGGACAGGAGTTCCGCTGTGGCGACCCCTAACTGGGAAAAGCCGAAAGACGCAAACAAACTGGAACAATGATAATCTAGAGGTAAGCAAAATGTAAGAAAATCCTGCTGTTGTAGGGTCTTGATGCAGAGAAATCATTCATCAGAATAAGCTGTTTTTTTATGAGTACGGCAATGGAAGCATTTGCATTTCCTGATATAGCAATGTTAATTAGGAGGATGTACAAGGGATTGGAGACAAAAATCAAAGTGGGAGTGTTCCTCTCTGATACGTTTTGTCCGAACAGAGGAACCAAGCATGGGTGTCCTCTTTCTCCTTTATTTCATAGGTTCATAGGTTCATACTAGGCTATCTGCCCAAGGGCATTTATAAGCCTAGCCCATAGTTATGTGGCTTTCGCCACCCCTTTAGTTTGAATAAAACTATGCCTATTATTTTGCTGTGCCTCTGTCAAGCAGTGACACTGAAGTAATCCCTGGGGTATATCTGCGATCTCCCATCCATTGGTCAAGATTCCTCTTGAACAAGGCCAGCGAGGTGCTCTGCCTCACATGTACCGGGATTTTGTTCCACAGCATAGGGAGTCTCTGGGTGATGAATCTGTCCCTCCAGCACGTTCTGTTAATAACCGTGTCAAGGTTTAAGTCTCCCGCCCTTGTGGTTCTGCGGGATCTAGATTTTTTGAGGTGAAGCATATTCATCAAATCTGGGTTTGACATGGCCTTATATGTCAGGCACAGGTCACCTCTGAGCAAGCGGTATGAGACTGAATAGAGCTGGAGTTCTTTCAGTCGGGCAGCATAAGACATATTTTTGAGACCCTTTATCCTTTTGGTGAGGAACTTTTGGGGCCTTTCCAGCTGCTGCAGGTGTCGGGTCAGATACATTCCGAATGGGGCATTGTACTCAATCATAGGTCTAATGAGTGATGAGTACAGGGGGACGATGACCTCCCTTGATCTAGATGTGAATCCCTTCATGATCAGGTGGGCAATGTAGAAGGTTTTCGTAACTACTTTAGCAACATGAGTGTCAAACGAAAGGCTACTGTCAACCTGGGTCCCCAGATCCCTGATGACTTCTTCTGTGCTCAGTGGATTGCCACCTATATGGTAGCTAGGGGTAACCTTGTTTTTCCCGAAGGGTATGACTATGCATTTCTTGGCGTTTAACTTTAGGCCATGGCTCTGGCACCAGTTATCCGTTTCTGTGAGGCCCTTCTGAAGGATATCTGTGTCAGATGTGTTTTCGACTATGGCCCAGTTTGCAGTCATCTGCAAACTTTGTCAGCCATAACCCTCCTGCGTTTGCTTGTACTTCAGAAAAGTAGATGCTGAACAAGAGTGGACCCAGGACTGAGCCCTGTGGGACACCACTTGTGACCGGCTTTGAGTCTGACATGGCTCCAGCAACTCTGACCCTGTGGGTTCTGTCACTTAGCCAGTTTGCAACCCATCTTGTGATGTATGGGTTTACATTCAAGCTGATGAGTTTTTCGATGATACCTGAGTGGGGTATTGTGTCGAAGGCCTTTACCAGGTCAAGGTAGGCTGTATGGACTGCCTTTCCCTCATCAATGGCCTTGGTGACTGTCTCGAAAAAGTCAACCAAGTTTGAATTTATATTTAGAACTAGTGGCAAAGGAAATAAGGGACTCAGAACTTCAAGGGTATAATTGTTATGGTGTTCGAAAAAAGTTGGCTTTATTTGAAGACAATATTATTTTGTACCTTATAAAGCAGAAAAGCGCGTCTCAGTGTTGTGTAGCATTCTGAGACAGTTTCAAGTGTATTCAGGGCGTAAAATTAGTGAAGACCAACATAACCACTGAAACAAAACTGTCACCAAAATGTGCAGGAACACACATTTAAAATGATGAAAACTACTTTAATGTATATTTGACGGAACAACTTTGGATTAAGTGGTTTCGTTCCCAATACACAGAACTTCATTAGAATCAAATAAACCATAGAATTTCCCATCGTTATATCCTCTTTCATTAAGTACATTGATATATTTGCATTAATTAAAGAACCAGTATACAATCGATCACAGTCCACACATCCAGCACTAAAGAAGTGAGAATAAGATAAAAAATAAAATATGTATAGAAAATTTTCATGGTGTTTGAATCCATCTAATGCATTATTCTTCTTACCAGATTGATTTAAATGTTAGATAACATAAAACCTTTTTCTAGTATTTGATGAATGATAAAACACCCTTAAATTTTATCCATTCTTAAAGTCGGCGCGCTACTGATGCTATGCTTAAAATTTTGCGATCAAATATTGGTGTGTTTGAAACAAGGGTTTGTAGAAAACCCATGTATTGCAACACTTTTCTTTTTTATTCTAGCTGTCACCCCCTATCATCAAAAAAGGGGAATTGTCAAAAGCCAGTTTATTAGAGTATCAAATCTAACTTCCAATGACCGTGTATGCGCAGAAGAATTCTCCTTTCTAAGAAGGATGTTTCAACTACAAAACTATCCTAGCCATCTAATAGATGAGATTGCAGAGCAGGTGTGGAGTGAGAATGGCAGGGTGTATATGGCCCTGTTATTAAATTTCGAACTAGAAAAACATTAGACAGAGTTCCTAATGCCCAGCAGGACCTTGGTTTAAACACCAATATGGTGCTGCACTGTTCTTTGGATGCAAAAAGTATTGAGAATGTTATATCTAAAAATTGTACATATTTAATTGTGATGAAAACAATAAAAAACTTGGCAATACAAAACCCACTTTTACATACAAAATAAGGAGTAACTTTAATTTTAGAGAATCCACCTCTGTGTAACCAGGGTTGTTTTCCTACAACACAAAAATGCGGGCGATGTAACCAATGTGGTTTTATTGAAACACAATACAATAGCTGGTTATGTGAAAAAATTAGGAGATATGCCAGAGGTGGTAAATTCAATTGTATCTAAGTTATTTACTTTGCTGTTTGCTCCTTGTGTCAGGCATTTTATACTGGGAAAACCAATAATGCTTTTAACGAGAATTTACCAGCACATCTACAGCATACAAAGGGGTGACAATAAAAGTGCCGTAGCTAGACATTCATTGGTATATACTAACATTGTGTAAATTTTTGATTGTGGAACATAAAATATCTGCACAAGCTTATTCAGGAGATTGGAAAAATAAACTTCTACGTAAAGAAATGTTTTGGCAACTCAGATTTGATGCGAATGTTCCCCCTGGGTTAAAAGAAAAGTATTTCTATTGCTAGTGAACTAAAGGAGAAATCGCACAAAATTTAACAATTTTGTGCATACTGCTGCATGTACTTCTGTGTAAAATTTTATATATTTTACTAAACTTTTAACCTTTTAAGTAGTATGTATTATACACACCGAAGGTATGCTAGTCTTGCTACTACCCCTTTAAGTTCCTATTAATTATAGTGGTCTTTTTTTGATTGGAGAAAAATTAGGGTGTGTTCCTGGCATTTTATTTGAAAAGAAGTTTGTATGTAGTTAGTAATGGTTTTGAAGATGTCTTTTTAATATACAAAATGAAAGCGCTTAACATTACTATGCTATTTTACACCAATCTGGTAAAAGAAATAGTTAAAAGGCATTGGGAAATACTGAATATCCCTGA
The DNA here is from genome assembly GCF_019279795.1 of Protopterus annectens. Lineage (NCBI taxonomy): Eukaryota > Metazoa > Chordata > Ceratodontiformes > Protopteridae > Protopterus > Protopterus annectens. The sequence continues at coordinate 1,464,457,978 of NC_056733.1, forward strand.
CAATAATTTGGTAAACATCGAAAAGAACCCTGTTTGTGTCTATAAAACTGCACTTAATTTGAAAAAACTTTTGGAAGTTAGTGCATATGGCAGGACAAAAAAGAAAAGATAGGCAACAAAAAAGTGTGGTTCTTGTAAGCAGTGCAAAAATATTAATGAAGAAAGTGTGGTCACACTAGATAATTTGATGAAAACTAAATGTAGGAGCATAGCTGGGAATTGTCACAGTCAGAGAGTCGTATATCTTGCCACTTGTTCCACCTGTACTGCCTACTACATAGGCAAGACAGAGAGAAAATTCAAGACAAGAATATATGAACATCTTTATAAAATAAAGAAAAAAGATATAAAAAATGCACTCAGTAAACATGTTTTGGACAAGGGTGATGACCATTCTTTTAGATTTATGATCATAGACCAGGTAGAAAAGACATCACATGGTGGCAATTGGAAAACATGGTTAGCATACAAAGAAAGTGAGTGGCAAATATATTGTGACGCCACCACTACACCCGGTTTGAACGACTTTATTAGTATCAAGCCGTTTTTAAGTTTGGACCGGGATTAAGTTCTAGGTAGGCTTTCCATATTCACCCTTAGTTTCATTGATTTATTTATTTACATATCAATAATTTTATACACATTAATTTTCATATATATTTTTCCCAAATGTGTGCTATTTAAACCTTTTTAAAACGTATTTAGTATAAGAAGAATGAATTTAAAGGATAGATTTTTACATATATATATATATTTTTTTTATATATTCATATTTTTTATATATTCATATTTATTATAACATATTTATTATGTATTATATACTATTTATTACATATTATTTTCACAATGACAAACGTCTTACTACTTGTATTTTAATTGTTTCATGAATATGTAGTCATAAATGACAAAATTCAGCACAAAAGATGGTCTTAAGTATTTGTTTCAGTCATTTTTTCTTGTATACAGTTATTTAGGTTGAAACCCTTGAGCTGTACCTTTAAGAATGTTTTATATTGATTTTTTGGCGCCAATTTGTACATATAAAATGGAGTTAATATTGTTCCTATTGGTTCTGATGAAATCTGAGTTCCTCAGATGAAAGCGCTTAACCAGGAGTTAGTTTTTATGTGTGGATTTTATTTGTGAAATAAACCAGTGTTTTATCTACAAGAAGTGACTGTGTAACTGAATTGGAGTCCTGCTCGAGCCGAGAACTGGTTGCTGCTATTTTTTCCGTTTGTGGTTTGACCTTTGGGTTTTTGTATGCTATTTTATTATTTTCCTACGTTCTGGTTTTAAGTAATAAATTCTCTTGGAATTCAGTCCTGGTCCTTTGGGAGTCCTAGTTGTGTATTATTGGTCTTGTTTTTACTGGGATTGTTTCATTCATTTTGTTTAGAAAATGTTAAGGGTGTTTATCATTTTTCATAACATAAAACATTTTTTTTCTGGTATATCCAATTTTAAAACTATTAAGCTGGTATGGACTAAATACGTTGGATGTTTTCTTAACACCATGTCAAATTTTCTATACATTTTATTTTTATCATTAATCTAATTTTTTTGGTGCTGGATGTGTGGAGTATGATTGTATACTAGTTCAAGTATATTATTATATGTGTATTAGTTAATGAAAGATTATTTAATGACAGGAAATTGAATGGTTTCTTTGATTCTGATGAAGTTCCGTGTGTTGGGAATGAAAGCAATTAATCTGGAGTTGTCGAAATATGCATTAAACTAATTTTCATTGTTTTCTACATGGTTTCTGTACATTTTGGTGACTGAGATTTGCTTCAGTAGTTATTGTTGAGGTATTCGAGTTGATGTTGAAGACAAAGCAATGGTTATAACTATAAACTATATGCCCACGCATGAATTGGTAAAGAAATGCACATATTTATGGGGACATGATAAAATGAAGTATTTAGGAATATGGGTTAAAAAGGATTTTGTTATGGCAACTAAGGATATGTAGGAAGATGCTCAACAAAGATAATACAAAAATAGAGAAGCTGGAAGCTGTTGTCCATGGGTATGGATAGCAATATACAAGCAGTGAAAATGTTTAGTACCTTTTAGTTTTATGTGCAGGTCAGGCATCTTTTTATCAACCAATGAAGTTGTGGAGAGTAGTAAAAAATTGAAGGATTTTATCTGGGAGGGAAAGAGGGCAAGGGTCCAGTGGGATAAGATAATACTTCCAGTAGAACAAGGTGGTGGTTTAGGATTACCTGATTTGAAGGGATATTTTGGAGTTACACTGTTAAGGCTCATATACATAATATAAGCAGAAAGCTATAATTCAGAGTGGAAAGGGACGATTATGATGTTGAAGAAGCAGGGGGTTAATTCCAGAAGTATGGAGTGATGATGAAGCGGGGGGGGGGGGTCATTCAAGAAGTACGGAGTGAGTGGGATCTACATTTCTTAGTATAATTCAAAACTCATACATTTTTGTCTGTACCTATGAGGCCATTCACATTTCAAAGCAGTATGTTTTACTGTAGCATTATAAGTTTATTTTCCCACCTGTTGTATTCCTCCGTTTTTGTGGACGTGGTGTTTAAACTGGACTGTTTCAGCATAGTAAGAGCTCTTGTCGCTTTTTAGATTACCTCCGATCATAACTGGAGAAATTAACTGACTTTCATCCCACATCAAAGATTACAAGCTACACTTTTTGGATGTTGAACTTGTGAAGAATAGTGATGGTACATTAGATACACCTGTGTATTGTGAACCCACATACTGTAATTTCTGTATTTCAGGAGTTTCCATCTTTTTCACCAAAAGAATGATGTTCTAAAAAAGTCAATTGGCATGAATTTCTAGGTTAACATCAAACAATGACTATTGCTCTAGACAGCGAGTTTTTATCATGGATATACTGTTGAGTTGGTTGAGAAGATCAAAGAAGAAATCTGGGCAGTGAGAACTAAGATATACACTGCAATATACATCATGGTTTATGTACTGATGAAACTAACTGGTGATTGAAGGAATATAAGTAATCAGAATCCCATCATTCATTATTCCTTGGATGCAGCAGACATCTGGAATATTATTAAACTGGCCACTAGTACAGAATGAAAGTGACTGCAGAGGTCACTTCGATGGTATGCCTTCTTGCACCTGTAAGAACTTCAAGACAGTTGTAGAGAGACCAGAAAAAAAATCATGTACTGGAAGGTGTGAGACATTGAAATGTGACTGGTGCAAACAATGCAGGTATAAAGAAAATAACTACAGTGGGACACTGTTAGAAGATGGCTTACTAGGGGCAGATATTTTTGTTATACATCTAAAGTTGTTTACCTTGCTTGCCCAGTGTCTGTCATGTTCAGCCTTGTATGTAGGCAAGACCAACAGTTCACTTCATAAACGTATTGATCAGCATTTGTTTGTGTCTTTCGGCTTTTCCCAGTTAGGGGTCGCCACAACGGAACTCCGGTCCGCTAATGATTGGCAGTAGATTTTTACGTACTGGCTTGCCGGGCCTAACGCACAACCTTCAACGAAGGAACGCCCATTCATGCATGTCGCTACACAGAAGACGCTCTGAGAATCGAATGGGCAACGTCTAACTGTGAGGCGACAGCGCTACCGCAGCACCACCACTTTGTAGAGCATTAAAAAAGAGACAACAAAAGTGCCATAGCAAGGCATAAAGTAAGGTGTGAAAATTTTATTATTTTTAGATTGTCCATTCTTGAAATTTATCACAGATAAAAAAAAAAAAAACAAAGGGGACTGGCAGAATTTTATTACTGCATAATTATGTTGGCAGTTAAGTTTGGATACCATGAGTGTACCAGGTTGAAGTGAAACAGTATCTGTTACTAGTGAACTGAAATGTAAGGCTTCTAAACTTTGAGCTTTAACTGCATATTTCATAGTTACTTTTTCTTCACCCTATTTATTTAGGGTATTCAGTGGTGGAATGCTATTTTTACTTTCAAAGTGGATCTTTAAATATTTTCTTGTGTGACTTGTTGACAGTGGTTTGAAATGTTACAAAGTTTCACTATTTTTAAACGGCACAGGCTATTTTTAAATTGCACAGGTCACTTTAAGAATTTTGGTATAATCCGCGGTGGTGCAGCCGTAGCGTTGTTGCCTCACAGCAAGAGGTTCTCCCGTTCGATTCTCGGCTGGAGTGCGGTGAGTGCCTTCTGATAGTCTGCATGTCCTCCCCGTGGTCGAGTGGCATTCTGAAAGACATGCGTGAATGGGCATGCCTTGGTTGAAGGTTGGGCGTTGAGCTGGCAACTCGGCGCCGTAAAAATCTACTGCCAATCATTAGCGGACCGGAGTTCCGCTGTGGCGACCCTAACCAGAAAAAGCCGAAAGACAAACAACAACTTTAAGAATTTTGGCAGTCTTTTGTGATACATTTGTTACTATTTCCCGTTTGTTACACACTTCCTGTTTGATATAAAAAGGGGCTGTTTTAGACTGTTCTCATGATTTTACGTCATTTTTAGGTCTTTTATTTCTTTCTGAAGATGCCTACAATAAGTTAGACGAAAGCACTAATATTTTAAATGGTTTTGCAATAAAAGTTTCATTTGGAATCGTTTGGCTGTCCAGATCATTTTGTTTTTTATATTTTACTTCGTTTATTATCTGCAGTGGTTGCTTTTGCAACTGCCACGGTGGTGCAGCAGTTAGCTTTGTCGCCTCACAGCAAGAGGTTCTCCCATTCGATTCTCGGCTGGAGCTCCTTCTGTGCGGAGTCTGCATGGTCCTCCCTGCGGTCGAGTGACGTTAAGGGCATGTAGGTAGGTGCGAGCATGAATGAGTGTGCCTTCTTTGAAGGTTGAGCATTGGGCTGGCAACTCTGCACCGTAAAAATCCACTGCCAATAATTAGCGGACCGGAGTTCCGCTGTGGCGACCTCTAACCGGGAAAAGCCGAAAGAGAAAGACATAGTGGCTAATTTTGCTGCTTGGTTTATTAAAATAGTTTTAAGGATCTACAAGGAGTTGACAGCAAAAGTAAAATGTAGGGATTTTGATTGTATAGGGGGATGGGGGGCTGCTCTTGCCACTTTTTGCTCTGTCTAGAACCATTAAATATGAAAATTGGAAGTTTGCAAGTTTGAGGTTATGAACGGAATGTGGTCAATAAGCAAACGTAGCATTATTTGCTGACTTTAAAAAGTCATGGGGAAAAAAAGCTACAAACAAAAAAGATAGGGAGGAGGAAGACACATAGATGTAGTTCCTAAAGCAGAACAAGACCTACCTAAGCTGCTAGAAATGTTAAGTTTGTTTGTGTCTTTCGGATTTTCCCAGTTAGGGGTCGCCACAGCGGAACTCCGGTCCGCTAGAAATATTAAGTAAATTTCAGATATTCTCTCTAGCTGTAAAATCAAAGTAAAACAAAAGCAATTGCTGGTAATTATACCTCCCTACATGATTTAGTACAAAGATACTCTTACCTCTGTGTATGTGGGTAACATTAGCAGTGATGGAAACATGGTAAACTTTATAAGCAAGTTGAAAATGTAGGGAGTAATGGGATTGGACCCAGAAATTAAAATGTAAGCCATTAAACTGTTTTAATGCCTTTAATATTCTGTGCAGGTCAAGCCTTTTTGTACCACATGAAAATAAGTGCTGGGGTGTATTAGGAAGGAAAGTAAATGAGCTTGTATGGGAAGGAAAGTATGGAAGAGTTAAATAGGAAAAACTGGTGTTGCCAGTAGAACATGTAGGACGTTGGTACTCCCTGTTCTGCAGGGGTTAATAAGGCCACTCTGGTAAGGCTAATACACCTCACTGAAATTGAGTAATGTAGAGTCGAAGAGCATGATGCCACCCCTGCTGGGGGAGAGCGCTAAAAAGTTAGCAAACTGATATGAACCCACTTTGAAAAAGAAGATAATTTGAACTACATCTGTGTACGTCTATGTAATTAAAAAAAAATCCTCAACATTAAGGACTGAAAGTGGGGGGGGGGGTAGTAAGAGTGAATGGAGAGGCTAAGAAGGGGGTAGTAAGAGTGAATGGAGAAGCTAAGAAGGGGGCGGTAGTAAGAGTGAATGGAGAAGCTAAGAAGACGAAAGAGGCAAAGTATTGTGAACTGATAGGTTGGGAAAGGAGTACAACAAAATGGAACCCAGCAAAGAGCAGTTTAGCCAAGAGTCTTTCTGTTCTGCCAAGGATTAATTGTTGAGTTTAGTAAAAGAAAGTTACTGAGAGGCAACAAAAAGACATGCCAGCACTGTAAGTGTATATTGGATGGAACTAGCAGTAAATAAGAAATTTTAATCTGTAGGGCCTGTAAGTTACTATAAGAAAAGATACAAAAGCAGTAAAAATTTAGATTGGGAAAGTATAATAGGTAGGGGAAATAACTGAGAAGCAATGGAAAAAAATATGGAAGGCACTAATCTGTATGACAAAATTGAGGTGATAATGAATGTTTGCTTGGGAGTATTTACGTAGTTTTTTCTTTTTTTTTTTAAACCCCAAGCAGGTTATACAATACTTTGGTGTTTATAAAATGTATGAAAAAATTAGAGAGGAAACTAGAAGTGCATATTTTATTCCTGTTCATAAAGAGAATTTTAAAACGAGCACTACTGATATTTAATGAAGAAACTGAACTGAAAGTTGTGATGAACTTGTGCTGGTGCCTGGAATCAAAAGCACCTATGTATAGTAAAACAGTATTGAGCCTGTTGCTGTGAGCATCAAAAAAGACAGTAACTAGAAGTAGAGAAAAAAAATAAATTGTGTGTGTGTGTGTGTACACTTGCTGCCCACCCTTCTGTACTGCTCACATATCTTTACCAACCTATGCAAGGTTGACCTTAATAAACTAGAATCCTGTTTATACCAAAATAGTGAAGTTTGCCACCAGTCAACCCCATAATAAAACCAGTCACTGCTCAGTTCTTCAATAACTCAACTGGCTGGAACTTCCCAACCTGTTAGCACTAAACCAACTTTCATTTGCCCATAGAGTCATATACAACCCCACTGACTGCCCTGCACTTTCAAGCCTGGTCCAACCTAACTCTTAACTGTTTAGGCTCCTTAGGTCGTCCAACAGACTAATACTAAAAGTGACCAAGTCTCACAACTGTTATGACGACTCTCTGTACTCCTATAAAATAACCAAGAACTGGAAAAAATCTTCCTCAGCATATCCAAAAAAATCCCAACTTGTCTGCAGTAAAAAAAAAAAACAAAAAAACCCTAAAAGATTATATTAATACTAAATGGCTCTGCCCCTGTATTGCTCCTAGCTAGTTTTCTTCCTATTACTGCTCATTTCCCCTTTCCATTATCTTTTGTAGCTAATGCTTAAAATGTCTTTGCTTCTTCCAAATGACTTGTGTATCTTTCTCTGTCAGACATGGTTTATTGGATGTTGTGTACCTTTGTATTATTTCATAAATTTTATGTACCACGCTTATTTGTATACTCTGTAAATGTTTGCTATTACCTTGTATTCCTTGAGTAAAATTGTTGCATGCGTTAATTGTTCTATTAGGTCACAACTACCTGAACTTTAATTGTACTGTACTGGAGCTTTTTTTCCCGGGTCTCTGCTGAAAACTGGTTTCCAGCCCAGTCGGACACTACTGTTAACCAATATAAATAAATAAATATATTTTGTATATGTGTGTGTGTGTGTGTGTGTGTGTGTGTGTGTGTGTGTGTGTGTGTGTGTGTGTGTGTGTATGTATGTGAGTGTGTGTATGTATGTATATGTATATATATATATATATATATATATATATATATATATATATATATATAAATATATGAATGTGTGTAATTGTCAGTGTTGTCTGGTCTGCAGGTCAGCACTGACAATTCCATGGGTATAAACCACACACTGAGCTTCCCTCTCTCCATTTTAGAGGTGTGCATGGTATTAAATATTGCACAGCAACTGGAACATTATCACCAGTAACATGGAGCGCTCTCATATTTTGGGATCCCAGCCCACTTTTTGTTGTGTATTAAAAAAAGGTATTTGCGTATTATCACAACCAGATTTTAAACCGCTCGATAATACGTAAGTAGCAATACCTCTTGACACTTCTGCAGTTTCTAAGACAGTTTTGTAATTCCTTCGGACTGAATACAAAACAACTGAGCATTTCTCACTGATTTAAATAGTAACAAATTTGAATTAGCGTTATACGGAAACAGGAGGCCAATTTTTCATATTTCATGGACAAACAAGATTCCGAATAGGACAACCGGGTCTTTTGTACGCTGTACCACAGTTAACGGCAGTTTGGGAGTAATGAGTCTTTCAAATGATGGGCACTTATTTTAAGGTAGGCAAAATACCTACACTGCTAACTACATTTTCAACATAGTGACCTCACTCGATGTGTAAGTAAATCAGATGCCACACCATGGACAGAAGATACAGTCCTGCTGCTCTGTTTGGTTTTGTCTAAGTGTAGTAAGATATAAAGGCAAACTCCACTATGGACTGTACACTCCAATCTGCTAATGACAACTCCGCTTCAAGAGATATAATCCCTTCAACAGTAGTCCTAAAGTAGTAAACTGAATGCAGACACAAACACACACACATTTATCATGTTAATATTGTATTATAGTCTTGATAATTAATAACCTATAGACAATATAATTAGTTACTCTGATTTTGCATCTGTTTAGTGACAATATGCTTACATGTGAAATGAGACATAACTTTAACTGAAAATCTAGCTTATATTTTGAGCGGTCTCTTTAAACTAATTAATAATTTTACATTGATTATTTGATTGTTTAATTCTCTGAGTTTTAGTATAAATTAGATTGTTTTTTACTTGATTATTGTAACCTGATGAAGCGCGCCATAGAGGTGCGTGAAAGCGCTTGTTTCTATTAAACTTTTAATTACAGCATCGTGGTGGTTCCTTACAGCTTCCTTATATACACACACATAAATATTATGGCTTGAAAAGAGCTAAGAAGCCACACACAGTAATTACAATAGAAGAACATAGCCTACAGTTCCACTGCAAAGCACTTTGCAGACACAAAGCGGGGAGATACGCTACTGAGGAAGAGGAATTTTACTGTTGTTCCTCTTCCTACATCTCATAACCACATTGACAGAATACTAGTTAACACTTCACACACACCTTTCGACTTAAAGATTAAGTCGTTTTGCTATCACATTACGAATTGCAACTGGTTAAAAATCTGGTTGCGGTAATACGCAAGTACCAAAAAAAATAAATAAATAACTGATCTCTTAACTTTTAAAGGGAGAGACCCTCCATTTTTTGCACTGTGCAACTCTTTACAATTTGTCCAGCTGGCAGGTTGCTTTCCCTGCGGTGACTGTGTGGCTTTGACCCTACTTTCTCCAAGGTGATCTGTACACATTCAGTGAGAACATTTTTTTCTGTGATATGTAAAAGCAGGTTTAATTGTAACAGTACTTTAGTGGTTTACGTTGGCATTCGTGACACTTCGTTTGTCTTTTTACAGTGGCAAACCTATAAGGAGATTGTCGGACCGGATAAAAGAACATAATGCAGGTGTTAAGTAGCAAGATTTGTGCAATGCACTGGGAAAATAGTGAGTGTGACAATTTTGTCCAAAGCAAAACAAACAAAAAAAAATGAAATGCTACAAAATACTGCCTTTTATTTTTTTATTTATTTTTTTTATTATTATTATAATACTCTTCTTGAGGTAATTGAACTTGAGTGGCAGTTGCTCTTAGATGCAGAGTTTCCACCTGACTTCAATGAAAGCTTTAATATTAAATGTGCTTTGAGGTGGTGTAGGTGAACTATTCTGTTCTCCCACCATATAACTATTTACCTTTTTCTCTCCACCTAGCTTCATTTCCCTGTGACCAGACAGTTTACTTTTTGAGAGCAGGTTGCAATACAACTGTAGTCTTTACATGGGGCTGCATTCCTTACCAGATATTTGATTTTATTTCTTAAAGTGATATTTTCTTTCAAGTGTCTTTTATTTGTTTTACTGTATTTAGTGGAGTGTACTTATTTCCTGATGTGCAGTTTTCGCCTGGCTGTAATGACAGCCTTAACATTATCTGATCCTTCAGGTGGTGTAGGTGAGCCAGTCCTTCTCCCCTCCGTAAGGCTATTAAACTCTTTCTCTCCCCTGAGCACCACTCCCTCCTGACCAGATTGGTCTTATATTTTTATTGGCTTTTTGAAAACAAATAAGGTTTTCTTATTGGGTTGCATTCCTTGCTGGACATTTTATTTGATGTTTTAAGTGTGATTGGCAGTTTTTACTGTTTTTTTATTGGTGTACTTTTCAGTTTTCTCATTTTTGAGGAAGTTCTTACAATTCAAGAATGAACACATTCAAATATACTTGTTCTGCCTGTTTCTTTCACCTAGCTAATTTGCTGTGAAGTTGTTTTGTAATATATGCGTGTGTGTGTGTATATGTATATCATACCTCTCAGTCTGTTAGTGCAAGAAATCTGGACAAAGCCTGACATAATGGGGGGATAAGGGCCCAAAAATAGGGACACATTTTAAATATTACTCTTGTAAACTTAGAAAGTTGCTATAATAAAAGGATTTGTGTTCCCATACATTTTATGAAGGATATGAAGTGCGAAACTCAAATGCTTCAGTATTTATCCTTGGATTAACCCAGAGATTTGTCAAAAAACAATTTTTTTGAGGAACAGACCAAAAACATGCAGCAAAAATGTGGACATTGTGAAAATCTGTAGAGTTGATATATACATAGACAAAAAGAAAAATTGGAACATACTGTTTGGTTGGAAGACCGACCCCTTCAAACAGTGAATTCTGTGATTGGATGTAATGAATAAAGTTTACTGGTATCTGCTTCTTAGAGGGGTCTGCTGGAATGGTGATGCTGATTGGCTGTAAAATCCATTGCTACAGCCCTCAATAAGCTCTGCTGAAAACCCATTATTAACTCTCAAAAAAATCTCAAAATAAGATGTAATGTGATCCTATCTCGCCTACATTCATTACTGACGGGCTCGGAGCCGAGAGTCGGCTCCGACTCGGCCACTATAACTAGCACGAAGTCTCTCATTGGCTGGGCTAACCCTGTATCCCAGGATGCATCTTGCCCAAACCCCCAGATCTTGTTTGCCGCTCCTAGAGTAACAACGTGGTCTTGACTTGGCAGTGGCTAAGTACCCTCTCTTTTGTTTTTGAACTTATAGCTGTTGCTCGAGTTATTATACCAAAAAAGCTATTCTAATAGCTACGTTGTCTGTTGTATCCATTTTTGTGACTGATTGCGTTTGTTAGTTAATCCTTCTGTTTGGCGGTCTAGGCCCGTTTAAGTTAGAGGGCCTTTGCCCTGTCTTGTGTCGTTAGTGTTCGGGCGTTTAAGTTAGAGCCCTTTCCTCCGTCCCTACCTTGTGTTGCTGAGTGTGCTTCGTGTGATTTTTAGTTTAAATCGAATTTTTGTTGCTCTACATGTGGATTGTGTTCCTTATGTCGGGCAAGGAACCAAAAGAACATAAGCCATCTGGCTTTAAAAAATGCACCAAATGTGCTTATAAGATGTCGCTGACTGATGGCCACGCCATCTTTGTATATTGTCTTGGTGCCATACACTTGCAGGAATCCTGCAGTGTGTGTCATGCCTTCTCTGCCAGGGTTTTACAGGAGAGAGAAAATAAACTTATCCTCAAGGGTTTGATTAAACCCTCCTTTGAGGAAACTTTGGCGTCTTCTCCTCCCTCTGAGAAATCCAGGTCCAATACTAAAATGAAGTCTCCGGCTCTGACTAGTTCATCAGAGCCTCCGGAGAAAAGGTCTAACTACATCTCCTTCCTCGGCTCCACTGGTCTCGGAGCCGCAGGAAGTACTGTCCAAGGCTTTGTCTCCTTCCTCGGCTCCACTGGTCTCGGAGCCACAGGAAGTATTGTCTGTTGCGGGGTCGGCTTCTTCGACTCCAGCGCTGAAGGAGGTTGCGGTGGTTCTCGAGCCTGCTTCGGCTCCGATCCTTTTGGAGCCGATTCGGATCCATTCCCCCAGTCTTGTCTCTGTTCCGACAGAGAAGGTTTCTCGACCCCCTTCTGTCTCCTCCAAGTCCTCCAGGCTCTCGGATTCGGATGTCGATAGGGTGGTCCAGAGGCTCCTCCAGTCGCCAGTGTTAACTAAATTATTTTCGGCTCCAGCCCAGTCGGCTCCGGTGCCAGCTACTATATCTGTTCCGTTTCTTCCTCCTCCGACAACCTCTGTGTCGTCGGAGCCAGAGTCTGCCGAATCGAGTGAAGTCCCTGGGTCTGCTCCGAAACCTCCTGCTAGTTGTTCGGATCCGACATCGGCTCCAACCTTTTCCATTCCTTCTACAGGTTTCGGTACTCGGGTGTCCTCAGTCGAACCCGCGGGGGATACATCGGTGCTTCAGACTGTGGCTCCGAGTCTCCCCCTTGATGCTTCAGCTAGGGGTACCCCGACTCCGGTCATGGTCTCGGAGGCCGGTTTTTCGTCCGATTCTGGTGGACCTGCCTTCGAGGCTATGAGGAGCGTGCTGGCCAAGTCCATAGTGACTTCACCTCAATCGGCAACTCCTTTCCTAGATGCTGCGACTAGAGCTTCTGGTGCCCCCCTATCTCTGGACAGCGGGGCTCCTAGGCCTGAGGATACCTCCATGTGTGGTCCCCTACTTTCTGAGGGCCCTTCAGAGTCTGTGCCTGAAGAGCCTCCCAGGAAGAAGTTGTGTAAGAGGAAGCACATAGACTCCCCAGATGAGTCTGTCACCTCAGACACCGACCTCAATGATGCAGAAGGGTCCCCGAAGTCATCCTCTGATGATGTCTCGTCCTCCAATATCCTAGAGATGTTGAGACAGCGGGGCGACTGGCCATCCAGAAACTCTTTTGAGGAGGAGTCAGTCTTCCTCAAGGCCTTCGGAGCCCAGCCTTCCACCTCCTGGGTGTCTCCACCCTTCGATGAATTATTGGATCTTATTTGTCGAAGGGTGTGGGAACACCCTGACTCTGTGGAACCAGTTCCTAGCCGTCCCAATAAGTTCTTATCTGCGCCTCCTGGAAAAGAATTTTTGACCAAGGGAGTACCTGTGGATGCTATGGTGGTGGCGTCTGCCACTCAGCAGGATGTGGCAGAGGCTTCTACTTCCATCCATCCTCCTAATAAGGAGTCTAGGAGTTATGGATAGGTATGGGAAGCGTACCCTGTCTTCAGCGACCTTTACCTTGCGGTCGCTGAATTACTTGTGTCATTTTATGCGGCTCCAAAGGGATCTCATAAAGGAGTTGGGAGATACCCTGTCGGGTAACTTGCCTGAGGCATTGGCCCAGTCTCTTAACGCCCAGCTGTCTACCCTTTCTTCCATCGTTAACTCATCCATGAGGGTCATATCTTATGCAGCCGAGTGGGCAGGTAGAGCAGCAAGTTTGGGCGTAGCCCGCAGGAGGCAAGCTTGGATGCGCTTGTCATTTTGCGGAGGCTTTCAAGTCTTCCTTCACGGACGCCCCATTAGATGGTTCCTCCCTTTTTGGACCCAAAGTGAAAGACACCCTCACTATATGTGAGCAAGAGGGTAAGACTTTGTCTGCCGTTGGGGCCCGTTTTTCGCTTCCCTCTAGACCTTATCCCAAGGCTCAGAGGGGAGGGAAAATGTGGTTCAGAAAGTCTCAAAAGTCTTCTCCTGCCCATCAAAGTGACCCCCCCCCCCTCCAGGGGCAGAGGAGGGGGGAATTTTAATGGAAGGCGTCACCCTAGAGGCGGTGGAGGCCCCCACAATACAGGAGACCGCGAGTCCTTTCGTGGTTCCTCCTACCAACGTCCCTGAGGGATTACCAGACTGTGCGTCTCCGGAGCCAGTCGGGGGTCGTTTTTCGGAGCATCTTCAGGCCTGGGAGTCCATCACTCAGGATCGATGGGTGCTTCGTATCATCACCGGAGGTTACACCATTCCCTTTATTCATCCCCCCCCGCCATCAAGAAAAATCCTTGACGTTCCACCCAGTCAACGGGATCAGGCAGCAATAGAGGTCTCAAAGCTGCTAGAAAAAGGAGTCATCCAACCAGTCCCCGCAGACCAGATCGGATTAGGAACTTACTTAAGGTTATTTTTGGTGCCAAAAAGAACAGGGGACTTGAGACCCATTCTGGATCTCAGCCGTCTAAACCGCTTTGTAAAGAAGTCCAAGTTCCGAATGGTCACTTTGCAATCCATTTTCCCATTGCTTAAAAAAGGAGTATGGATGTGCTCCCTCGATCTCAAGGATGCCTATTTATCACATCAAGATAAACAAAGGCTTCCAGGAATCATTTACGCTTCCGGCTGGGAGCCAGTCATTTTCAATTCCGGGCCCTGCCCTTTGGTCTCACCACAGCCCCCAGGGTGTTCACCAAGTGTCTGGCAGTGGTGACAGCTCACCTGAAACGTCTAGGATTCCAGGTGTTTCCTTATCTAGATGACTGGCTCCTCACCGCCCCCACCAGGCATCTACTTGTTCAAACCATGAGAGCTACTGTCAAATTGGGCCATCTTCTAGGGATTTCATTCAACTGGGCAAAGTCTGTATTGCTGCCATCACAGCGTGTTGCCTTTATCGGCGCAGAGCTAGACTCTGTAGAGATGCAAGCTTTCCTACCGACAGAGAGAATAAAAGTGTTACAGGCCCAAGTCCTGGCTTTACTACCCCGGGAAAAAGCCCAAGCCAGTGTGGTTCTTCAGTTGTTGGGATCAATGGCGGCTACCATTCTCCTAGTTCCACTAGCCAGGTTACACATGCGAATACTTCAATGGCTCCTTTCGGCCCAGTGGTCATATTAGGAAGTCCCTTGTCCCATCCGATTCTCATTACGGAGAGATGCCGGCAGGATCTGCGTTGGTGGCTTCTGTCGTCCAATCTGAATCAAGGGAGACCCTTGAGCCCCCCTTCCCCTATTGCCACAGTAACCACGGACGCCTCCCAGATAGGGTGGGGGGGCATTATCTGGGCGAGACGGTCCAAGGTACATGGCAAGAGCACGAGGTTCACTTGCATATCAATGTTCTAGAGATGAGAGCGGTGCTTCTAGCGTTGCAGGCACTTCACAGCTCTCTTCCCAGGGGAACTATTGCGATTCTTTCCGACAATATGTCGGTTGTCTGGTATTTGAACAAGCAGGGAAGAACCAAGTCCTACCCCCTTTGCAGGGAGGCCATGTGAGTGTGGAATTGGGCGATCGCTTCCCAGCGCTTTCTAGTGGCAACGCACATTCCGGGGAAGTCCAATGTGATAGCAGACAGGCTGAGCAGAGCTATTCTGATGTCTCACGAGTGGTCCCTGAACGACAGAGTGGCTGCTCAGATCTTCTCCAAGTGGGGCCTTCCCTGCTGCAACCTCTTTGCCAGCCCCCTGAATGCGAAGCGCAGCAATTTTTTCACTCTGATCCCCCCACAGGGAGAGTCACCCAGGGATGCTCTAGTCCACAATTGGCCCTCCGGTCTGCTCTACGCCTTCCCGCCAGTCCCTCTTCTACCAAGAGTGATTCAGAAGGCTACCTGCTTGGGAAGCAAGATGATTTTGATCGCACCACATTGGCCCCATCAAGTTTGGTTCCCCTTCCTTCGGAAGTATGCGGTGGATGGTCCTTGGATTCTGGACCCAGCTCCAGACCTGTTGACTCATCAGTCAGGACAGCTCCATCCATCCCTACGAACACTCAAGCTTGCTGCCTAGCTTCTCCACTTCCGACCTTAGTCAAACAGCATATCCTTACCCCGGAAGTAGTATATTCTGTCTTCCTCCCACAAGTCTTCTACTAGGAAAATATACTCTAGTAAATGGAAGAGATTTGCAATTTGGGCTCAGCAACGTGATCTTGATCCCCTTACAGCCCCTGTGTCGGCGGTGTTAGATTTCTTAGCAACACTCTTTAGACAGGGCTCTGCTGCCTCCACTATAAAGGTTCAGTTGGCAGCAGTCTCCAATTATCATGTTGCACATGAGCCTTCCCTCATGGGTCATAAGCTGTGTAAAGCCTTTCTGAAAGGAGCCTGGTTGCTTCCCCCTCCGATTTCGCAACCCGTCTTGCCATGGGATTTAGATGTGGTGCTCAGAGCTTTGACGTCTTCTCCCTTTGAGCCGGCAGCCTCCTGCGAATTGAAATTTTTGTCATGGAAGACTGCCTTCTTGGTAGCCATAACTTCAGCCAGAAGGGTTTCGGAGCTTCAAGCTCTTTCTGTTAAACCTCCTTATTTAATTTTTCATAACGACAGAGTATCTCTCAGACTTAATCCTTTTTTTCTCCCTAAGGTCTCTTCTGCCCTTTGTCTCCACCAGTCTGTTGAGCTTCCGGTCTTTTTTCCACGGTTTTCCAACAAAGCGGAATACAAATTTCACCAGTTGGATGTGCATAGACAACTGAGGTTTTATTTAAATAGGACACAACAGGAGAGGAAATCAGATCAGTTGTTTGTGTCCTTTTCGGACAATATAATTGGCAGATCTGTAACTAAGGGCACCATAGCTAAGTGGATTAGAGACTGCATCTCATTTATTTATGGATTAGCAGGTAAGGCTCTTCCCTTTCCAGTTAAGGCGCATTCTACCAACTTCAGTGGCTTTTCATGCTAGACTATCCATAGATGAGATATGTGCAGCGGCTACTTGGACTTCTCCACATACCTTTATTTCTCATTACAAACTGGACGTGGCCTCTAGAGGTCGGGCTTTCTTTGGTTCCACAGTGCTCAGGAGTGTTTTCCAGTGAGCCTCAAGGGATTTAGGTGCTAGGGACGCTGTCCCATCAGTAATGAATGTAGGCGAAATAGGATCACATTACATCTTTTAGTTATGTACTTACCATAACGATAGATGTATGTGATCCATCTCGCCTACATTCTTCACTCGCCTCCTTCCCCCTACCTGTTGGACTTGGAGGAAACTTGTATTCTGATTCCTCTGAGGATATTATTTTTTTCTCTCCTCTTACATATATATATCCTTGTGGTGTGGTGTATGTGGGAAGATAATATTGGGGCAAACGAGATGTGGGGGTTTGGGCGTGATGCATCCTGGGATACAGGGTTAGCCCAGCCAATGAGAGACTTTGTGCTAGTTATAGTGGCCGAGTCGGAGCCGACTCTCGGCTCCGAGCCCGTCAGTAATGAATGTAGGCGAGATGGATCATATACATCTATCGTTACGGTAAGTACATAACTAAAAGTTCTCTTGTTTTGAAGGGTTATTGAATATTCTTTGAGGCATTGATTGAAGTGATACAGTTCACTAGTTAAAAGACCAATGCAGTGAATGAGAAATTTTTATTCTAGCTTCGAGACTTCACTAGAATACACTTCCAAGGGATGCTGGCTGAAATATTGAATGTGAAGTTGTTCTATCTCGCCAGGCTCCGGTCGGCCTACTACAAAGCTCGAGGTTTACAGACAGCTCGAGGCCAAGTCCCTATCCCATGATGCACCTAGAGTTACCTCGGATCTAGTTTGCCACTGCAATAGATCGGAGGTTCCTTGCACAGCTCGGGCCAGTATTCTTTGCCTTACAAACACAAGGTGCAGGGTTTGAGTCTCACACGGGATAATTGGCTAGGCTTAAAATGGCTCACAAGGGCAGTTAGCTTAGTACTAATCTATGAACCTATAAAACTATTTAGGAAATTTGTTTTGTTTTAAAGATATTTTAACTAGCTTTGATAATCTTTCATAGTGCTAGCCTTTATAGCTCGTTAGTAGAGATGTTTCTTCTCTTTTTTGGCCTCTTTTTTATCTATAGGCCTTTAAGATTCCCTTTCCCTTTGGTGTGCTTTAAAATCATTATATAGGTAAGTAGTCATTGAGTGTATGTGTGTGTGTGTGTGTGTGTGTGTGTGTGTGTGTGTGTGTGTTTTTTGAAGAGTTTAATATTCAGCCCATTTGTTATTTAGGGCTTACTTCTTTATCTTGGCTTTAGCTTAAACTTTGCTAATTGTTTGGGTGTGTCTCTTCATAGTACAGTACATAGTTTGTATACTGTATTTTTGAGTATGGCTGATCAGGACAAGGATAAGCATCCTAAGTCAGGATTTAAAGTGTCCAAAATGTGGACAGAAAATTCCTGTCGCGGATAGTCATGTGAATTGTGTGTATTGCCTTGGAGCCCTGCACTTACAGGAAAGCTGCTCCATTTGCCATTCTTTTTCATCCAGAGTCCTTCAGGAGCAAAAAAGAAAACTTATTGTTAGAGGACTTCTTAAACCATCATTTCAGGAAACTTTAAGCAACCAGGGTTCATCTAGCAAGTTTTCCAAGGCTTCTCCTTTTTCAGAAGTAAAAAAATTTAAAAAAGAGTCTACGTCTGCTCCACAGCCCTTGGAGCCGAGCATCTTGTCTTTCCTGAGCCGGTCCCCAGTCCTGGAACTGGTGTCCAAAGTCCTTGAATCTCCTATTGTACAGTCAGTACCTCCATCCATTCACCTCGGTCCTCGATTAGCCTGTCAGATTTGGATGTGGATCATGTGGTGCAGAAGTTGCTACAGGCACTGGCGTTCGCTAAATTTTTGTCCGCTCCAACCCAGGTGGTTTCAGACCCTAAATCCGTTTTGCCATAGACTTCTTTTTCTCCTCCGAGCCGGAGGAGTTGGACCTGATGATCGTTGAGCCTTCGGAACCGATGCCTGTTCCTGTGTCATCGGTTCCATTTACTCTGACTTCCTCGTCGCCGATTGAGGAGTCTAGGAGCCAACACTCTCCGGTCGGGTCCGGGGAAGATAGTTGAACTGACTTCTCAGTTCCGACTTTGCCTCTTGGGACTTAGGCTCGGATGAACTCGGTTCCTACCTTTGGTTCGGAGCCCACTGTCCCGGTGGCAGGGGGATCGATGGTTTCTTCGGATCTAGTGGTCCCTTCTCATCGGAGCAGAGGTGCCTTCGAAGCCATGAGGAGAGTTAAGTCTCCCAAGACTCGTCCGACTACCTCCTCCCCAAAAGCGCCTGTGTCCGCTTCTGCTTCACAGATACTCTCTAAGCGTAGAGACCCAGAGCCTCTGGAAGCCTCATTGGGTGGCCCCTGCTCTTCCAAGACCTCACCAGAAGTTCCCACTGATGAGGTTCCCAAGAAGAGAATCTGTAGGAGGAAGCACTTAAGACTCCCCACAGGAGTCTCTCACATCAGATACAGACTTGGATGAATCAGAAGAGTCCCCACAGTCCCCCTCTGAGGATATCTCATTTGCTGAGTTACTAGAAATCCTTAGATAGAGGGGTGACTGGCAGTCCACCAACCCTGCTGAAGATGAGTCAGTTCTCCTGAAGGCTTTCGGGTCTCAACCCTCCACCTCTTGGGTGTGTCTGCCCTTCGATGAGATCATGGAACTGGTCTCACAAAGGGTGTGGGAGTCTCCGGACACCATGGAGCCTGTCCCTAGGAGGCCTAATAAATTTATTTCTGCCCCCAGGAAAAGTCCTTTCTTACCAAGGGAGTGCCAGTTGATGCCATGGTGGTGGCAGCAGCCACCAAAAAGGAGATTTTGAAACCTTCTTCCTCTGTCCATCCTCCTAACCGAGATTCTAAGATCATGGATAGATACGGGAAGCGCACATACAGTTCAGCGACTTGCACTGCATTCACTGAACTATCTCACCCATTTTACGAGACTGCAAAGAGATCTAAAAGAGCTTGGAGATTCTCTTCAGGGTACAGTAGCTGCAGCAGCTTCAGATAAAATTGCCTCCCAGCTTGCTACCGTCAATTCCATAGTCAACTCATCCATGCGCCTCATTTCATATGCAGCTGATTGAACGAGTAGGGCAGCGTGTACAGGAATTGCTCTTAGGAGACTCTCCTGGATGTGCTGTTGTTCCTTAGCGGAGCCCTTTAAGTCATCCTTTGTCAACACCCCCTTTGATGGCTTGTCCCTTTTCAGGCCCAAAATTAAGGGGTAACCAGGTGTGAACAGGAAGGAAAGACTCTGTCTGCCGTCTGAGTCTCTTTTTCCACTCCTACCAGATCCTACCCCAAGGGTCAAAGGAGAGGAAAGATGTGGTTCCGAAAAGCCCAAGGAGCCTTTCAGGACACACGTGGTGAAACCCCTCTTCAGAGGCAGAGGAGGGTGCAATAATGGAAGATGCAACCCTTGCAGCAGAAGGGGTCCGCAAAATCAGGGCGACCGAGATCAGATGTTCTTCGTGTTTCACTGTTGCAGTCATCACACTTGGGTTATCTGCCTGCAGGTAGCCCTCAGCCAGCCCGAATACCAGAGTCTTGGGATTTCTGTGTCGGATGCTGTCGCCTCTTCCATGACGTCAGGTCGTCAGGGGTATAAAATATGCAGCCAATGCCATTACATCAGCTTTTTTTGCCACGCAGGAGCCCGAAGCAGTTCGCAAGTGCCTGTCAGCCACTACCCAAAATTTTCATTTTTTGAGTTTCAAACCTAAAGTCTTCTAAAGCTAAGTATCCCATTGGGGATCATTTTTTCTTGCTCTAACCGATGTCAGAAAAAGTTAATTGTCTTGCCTGTGGAAAGCAAATACCTTACAGAGATTTTCATTCTTAGTGCATCCTTGCTGTCTGATGTTCTTCGTGTTTCACTGTTGCAGTCATTACATTTGGGGTTATCTGCTTGCAGTAGCCCTCAGTCGGCCTGATTAACAAAGTCTTAGGTCCTGCGTCGGATGCTGTCCCTTCTTCCATGACGTCAAGTCGTCTGGGGTATAAAACATGCAGCCGACGCCATTACATCAGTCTTTCTTGCCGTGCGGTGCCTGAAGCAGAAGCAGTTCGCAAGTGCTGGTCAGCCGAGACTTGAAATTTTCATTTTCGAGTTTCAGAACTGAAGTCTTCAACTAACGCTAAGTACCCCATTGGGGAAACTTTTTCTTGCTCGTTACCGATGTCAGTAAAAGTTAATAATTGCATTACTTTTGGAAAGCAAATACCTCACAAAGATTTTCATTCGTACTGTATTCCTTGCCTAGACCCTGACCACAACGTACCTTGCTGTCAGTTTTGTGCTTTATTTAATCAGCGCACTATCCGTCGTCTGTATATTTTCGCCTCTAAATATTTCGGTTCTCAGTTTAATTATCCAGAAATGTCTTTGGTTAGCCATCCGACTACCATGATTCTGAAAAAACACAAAGATGAAGACAGAGATAGGCCGCCTAGGTCCAAAGCTGCCGATGACGCTTCTCCTAAGACAGTCGCCAGTTCGCCGGTACTCAGTGAGGCGCTTTTGCAGCCCCTGATACCCGCTACTTCTGATATGGAGTCCGGTATGCTGCGAGATGCTTCAGCTGTGGAACTTGCGGATGGGTCCGGAGCCGCTGTGCAGGCACCAGCTTCTGAGGGTGTGTCAAGCCTATGGACTTGTATATTAAACCAACACCTCCTTCTTCATTTAGGCCTAAATTTCGAACCATGCCTAAGAAACCGACGCCCAGGCTGCATGCTCAGACCTCTATGCCTAAAAAACAAATAAGAATGGCTGCAGACCTTGTAACTTTAATCAGGGAAAGCCAACCTCCCCCTTCTAAGAGACCTAGGACTGAAGTTGTTTATGAATCTTCTGACCATGATTCTGATTTTTCTGATTATCTGGATTTGCCCTTATCTACTTAATGAGGATTCTGATGCAGAGGACTCTATCCCTCTGCTTCCCCTCCAGAGGATTTTTCTTTTGGTGAAACCTTACATATACTTTAAGGGAGCATTTCCACTGGGAAAGCCAGGATTTTTCTGATTCAAAAAAGAGGTTTAGGGATTTTTTACTCCTGCCTCAGCATAGGCCTTTAGCTATACCTCCTGTGCTAGACATTGTTGATGCCTTTTCAGAATCTAGTTTGGCCCCTGATTCTTTGCCGCCTGCTCCCAGAAAACCTGACCGATATTACAGGGTTCCTGATTCACACAAGTTTCTTTTTAAAAATCCTATTGCGGATCCAGAGACTATTTCACAGGGACCCAAGGGCATTAAGGCTACTACTGCTAAAAATTCTACCCCTTCTGAAAGAGACTCCAGGGTGCTGGATAGATGGGGTAAGAAGGTTTACACTTCTGCAACCTTGGTCATTAGGGTTTTAAACTGCCAGTTGCATATGTTAAAGTATCAACAACATGTTATTGGGTTGCTTAAACAGAAAGTGATGTTGATTCCAGACTTTGCTGAAAATAAAGAATTACAGGATTTAATGCATTCTGCTGAACAGGTTGGTAAACATAATTTGCAATGTGGATTTGATTAATTAGATGCCTCTTGCAGGGCTGCTGTTACTGGGTCTGTGCTCAGAAGGCATGCTTGGCTTAAGGAGCAATCTTTGCCTGATCATGTTAAAGCTAAACTGTTGGATGCTCCCTTAAATCAGGACGGCCAGTTTGGCAACAAAGCTGAGGAAGTTCTTAAAAAGATGGAAGATAAAGCTAAATCTATGCAAACTGTTAAAGATTTCTTGCAAGTTCAGCCTCCTTGATTTAGTAGGCATTGGCCCTCTAAGAATTGGTCCTTTCCAGCCCCTTCCAGGTCTTCTCAAGCCAAACCCAGACACAGCAGAAACCCCAGATTTCAGCTCCAGGGGACACAAGACTAAGCAGTGGGGGATTCCCGTACCCAAATCTGGGAGTAGTAAGACTCCCCCCCCCCCCCTATGGAAAACTGTCTCAATTACTTTTTTAAAACTTCCAAGCACTTCCCAACTGAATACTCCTTTAGGTGGAAAGATTGGTCTGCAGGCCAAAAACTGGGAACTCATTACCTAGGACAAATGGGTTTTAAATATAGTGTCCCAAGGATACAGATTTCACTTTCACACGTTACCAACACCAAGCAGGTGGCCAGATCTACCCCCAAATCAATGGGCAGAGGCCCAAAATCAAGTTCTGTCTCTTAAGCATGGGGGCTATTCATTTGGTACCAGAAGAGGAAAAAGGGACAAGGTTTCTGTTCAAGACTTTTCCTGGTACCCAGAAAAGGCAGTACATGGCGTCCTATCCTGGACCTTTCTACTCTAAACACCTTTCTGGTGATTCCAAAATTCAAAATGCTGACTCTTCACCAGCTGCTTCCTATGTTAGGCAAAGATGCATAGTTGACAACACTAGACTTAAAAGAAGCATACCTGCGCATCCCTATCAGGGAGGTCTTGCAGAAGATACCTATGCTTCAAAGCAGGCTACATGCACTATCAGTTCTCTGCACTGCCCTTTGGCTTATCTACTGCGCCCAGGGTTTTCACAAAGTGCATAGCTCCAGTTATTGCATTTTGCAGGCTAAGAAATATTCATATATACCCATACCTGAACGATTGTCTAATTCAGGCAGAAAGCCAGGACATACTTCTGAATCATCTGGCGTTTGTTCAAAGGGTGCTGACATGTCTGGGGTACACCATAAATGAAAATAAATCACACCTGGTACCCTGTCAACAAATTATATTTCTGGAAGCAAGCTTGAATACAGCTTCCCAGATGGCTTTCCTCACGCCAGAGAAACGGATTCATTTGACAACCTACTTCAAACAAGTGGCCACAAAAACCCAGCTATCTGGAAGGCAAATACTGCAAGCCTTGGGGTTCATGGCCTCCTGCATTCTTCTAATTCCATATGCAAGGCTGCATATGAGGAAACTACAATGGTATCTCAAAAGCCTATGGTGTCAACATTCACAGTATCTAGAAGTAGTGATTCCTGTCATACCATGCCTATGCCTAGAGTTCCTTTGGTGGGCAGAGGCCTGCCACCGAAACAGGGGACTACCATTCACACTACCCCCTGCTGCCCAAACCTTAACAGACGCATCAGACTATGCTTGGGGGGCTCACCTGGCAGGGAAGTGCATTCAGGGCAAATGGAACCAAAGTCAAATGCACCTGCACATAAATCAGAAGGAAATGTTAGCTGTACAGAATGGTCTGACAGCCTTCAAGGACCACATTCTTCCCTGACAACTGATGGTAAAGACGGACAACACCACTGTCATGTGGTACATAAACAAGCAGGGGGGTATACATTCTTACCCCCTCTGCAGACTAGCCATGGCATTGTGAAACACATCCTTGAGCTACCAAGTGAATCTACAAGCTCAATTTCTGCTAGGAAAACTAAATACACTGGCAGACGGACTAAGCAGAAACCTCATGGACCCACACGAGTGGAAACTGGAACCAAGGATTTTCAACATGTTGACAAGCAAGTTGGGGATCCCAGATATAGACCTGTTTGCCTCCCCCCAGAACCATCACTTGGACAATTTTTGCACAGGGTTTCCCCACAAGCTAGCTTAGAAAGTGGATGCTCTATCCTTCAGCTGGAATAACCTTTCAGTTTATGCCTTCCCTCCTCTGCCTCTGCTCTCCAAGGTACTACTAAAGATCAAACAGGACAAGCCAAGGACGATTTTAATTGCACCAGACTGGCCACGCCAACACTGGTACCCTCAGTGTGTCACGCTTGGCCCCATGGCACCTGCCTCAGACTCCTTCCCTGTTGTCTCAGCAGGAGAACCAGAATTCTGCACCCTCAGCTGCAAACCCTGAACCTAGCAGACTAATTACTTAATCTCTCCTTTACCATCCCTCAGTAAATCCGTGATGGATATCATTTTAGAGGCAAGGAGGCCTAGTACTAGAAAATCTTATGCTGCAAAATGGAAAATATTTTGTGCCTGGAATCGATCTCGAGGGATAAGCGCAGCAGTGCCCATTTTACCTCAGATTCTACAATACTTGACTGAGATGCTTCATAAGGGCTTGTCCTTTTCCTCCATCAAAATTCATGCCTCAGCCATTTCAGCTCATTACAGCACATAACCTCTTCTCTCACCCACTGCTCAAGCAGTTCCTCAGAGGGGCCAAAAATTTAAGGCCACCCAGGAGAGCTCCAACTCTAGCCTGGGACCTTAACTTTGACTTGGAGAAACTCACTCTTCCTCCTTTCGAGCCAGCTGCTACTGCAGATTTAAAATTCCTTTCCCGGAAAACAGCTTTCCTTTTAGCAATCACGTGTGCAAGAAGGGTATCTGAATTACATGTCCTTATGGCAATGTAGCCTTTCATCGTCTTTCAGGCGGACAGGGTGTCTTTCAGAACCAATCCCTCCTGCATGCCCAAGGTGGTATTCAGTGTGGCTCTTAATCAGTCCATTCATTTGCCTACCTTCTTTCCTAACCCACAGAACAAAGGGGAACAGATACTGCACGGATACTGCACTCCTTAGCTATGCACAGAAAACTTAGATTTTACTTGGACGGGACTAAACCACAAAGGAAATCTGAACAACTGCTGGTGGCATTTGCTGCAGGGACAGAGGAGAAAGCTATTTCAAAGAAAAAACATTTCAAAATGGATAGGCCACTGCATTCATTTCTGCTATAAGCACCATGGAAAACATATCCCATAGGGCATCAGACCCCATTCAACCAGGGCTGCATCTACCTCCACAGCCTTTCTCAGGGGCGTTCCTACCAGGGACATCCTAGAAGCTGCTACCTGGAGTTCTGTACATACTTTCACCAAGCATTATCATTTGCCAATTTTCTCTAAATCCAGAGCTGGCTTTGCCACTGCAGTCTTGCAGGGTCTTCTAGCTGGTCCTAATTCTATTTAAATTCCTCCTCCCAACCTTAGCTTTGGGAATCTACCCAAATGTAATGACTGCAACAGTGAAACACGAAGAACATAGTACAGTTATGTACACTTACCATAAATGTAGATGTTCGAGTGTATTCACTGTTGCAGTCCTGGTTACCCTCCCTCCAGCCCCCCTCCAGCCCCCTTTCTTCTTTTGGCTATACCTCTACTCTGCCTTTCTATGCTCAAAAAGCTTTTTGGCGTATTTGATTTTTTGTTGGAGGTATAGCCTTGTAATTATAGATTTAATTCTTTCCCATTAGGGGGGCACCTGACATCTGGGGCAAGAAAAACTGATGTAATGGCGTCTGCTGCATGTTTTATACCCCTGACGACCTGACATCCTGGAAGAAGGGACAGCATCCGACACAGGACCCAAGACTTTGTTAATCAGGCCGACTGAGGGCTACTGCAAGCAGATAACTCCAAATGTAATGACTGCAACAGTGACTACACTCTAACATCTACATTTATGGTAAGTGTGCACAACTGTACTTTTTGTGCCTTGTTCAGTGCCCAAACTATTCGTCGTCTGGCTATCTTTGTCACTAAATTCTTTCGCTCTCTTTCTCCGTATTCCGAAATGGCTTCGTTAAGCCATCCAACTACCGATCTTCCAGAAGAACGTAAGGATAAAGACAGACTACATAGGTCCAAAACTGCCGACGACGCTTCCGTTAAGTTAGTCACCAGTCCGCCGGTACTCAGTGAGGTGCTTTCGCAGCCCCTGCTACCCACTTCTACAGATTTGCAGGCCTCTACTGAGACCCATTCGGAGTCCTGTATACCCCGAGATGCTTCTTCGACTATGGAATCTGTGGAGATCTCTACCTTGGATGGGTCCGGAGCCGCTGTGCAGGCACCGGCATCTGAGAGTGTATTCAGGCCTTTTGATGTTCGTATTAAACCGACTACTTCGGTTTTTACTAAAATACCGAATTTCTCAGGCCCAGAGTTCACACTACGCCTAGGAAACGGACCAAAGCGCAATCTCAAGCTCCCATGCCTCAGAAACAAATGCTTAGAATTGCTGAAGACCTTTTTACTTTAATTAGGGGAAGCCAGCCTTCCCCCTCTAAAAGACAAAGAATTGCTTTTCCTTCTGATTCTACAGACCATGACTGTGATGACTTTGATCCCTCTGATTACCAGGACATACCCTTATCTAACTATGAGGATTCAGATGCAGAGGATTCCATTCCCCCTGCCTCCCCTCCAGAGGACTTTTCTTTCGGTGAAACCTTGCATCCCCTAAGAAAGCATTTTCGCTGGAAATGCCAGGACTACCCTCAGTCAAACAAGAGACTCTGGAATTTTTAGACTTTCCTCAGCATGGGCCTCGAGCTATACCCCCTGTCCTGGATATTGTAAATGATGTCTTCATGGAATCAAGTCTTACCCCTGATACTTTATCTGCAGCACCTAGAAAACCTGACTGGTACTATAGAGTACCTAACTCTCACAAATTTCTCTTTAAAAATCCTACTGCGGATCCAGAGACCATTTCCCAGGGACTTAAAGGTATTAAGGCTACTACAGCCAAAACCCTACCTCTTCGGACAGGGATTCTAGGGCTTTAGACAGATGGGGTAAGAAGGTCTATACCTCTGCAACTCTTGCCATCAGGGCTTTAAATTGCCAGTTTTACATGTTGAAGTACCAGCAGCATATTATGGAACTAATTAAACAAAAAATGTTGATTCCTGTTTTGCAGAAAATAAAGATTTACAAGAGTTAATGCATTCTGCTAACCAAGTTGGTAAACATACCTTGCAGTGTGGTTTTGATGCCTTAGAAGCATCTTGCAGGGCTGCTTTTACTGGGTCTGTTCTGAGAAGGCAT
Organism: Protopterus annectens; assembly: GCF_019279795.1. Taxonomy (NCBI): domain Eukaryota; kingdom Metazoa; phylum Chordata; order Ceratodontiformes; family Protopteridae; genus Protopterus; species Protopterus annectens. The sequence continues at coordinate 1,464,485,376 of NC_056733.1, forward strand.
GCTTGGCTGAAGGGACAGATCTTGCCAGACCATGTCAAAGCAAAATTACTAGATGCTCCTTTTAAATCAAGAATGTTTGTTTGGCACAAAAGCAGAAGTTGTTCTTAAAAAGATGGAAGAAAAAGCTAAATCTATGCAGACTGTTAAAGATTTCTTACAGGTACAGCCACCTAGATTCAGTAGGCATTGGCCTTTGAAGAACTGGTCCTTTCCAGTCCCTCCCAGGCCTTCTCAGTCCAAACCCAGGGACAACAGACTACAAATACTACAGTCTCAGGGTATGCACAGATCTAAACAATGGAGTGCTCCCACCTCAAAAACAGGGAGCGATAAGCCACCCTCTTATGGAAAAAGTTCACAATGACTTCTCCTGCAGATGGGTAATACTCCTTTTAATCATTATATATTAGATTTAGTTAAATTTTGTTTAGAACATAATTATTTTTATTTTGAAAATCAATTATGTCACCAGGTTCAAGGTACAGCCATGGGTGCACCATTTGCACCCATGTACGCTAATATTTTTATGGGCTTGGTTGAAAGGGAATGTATCTATAATAAACTTTTTTTTTTAAGAATTATGTTGGGTTATACTTTAGATACATAGATGATTTGGTATTCTTATGTGAAGGTGACTTTCACCTACTGCATACTTTTGTGCAAGACATTCAAGTTAATAGATTTGGTATAATGTTTGATGGTCTACAATATGGGCCACAGGTTACATTTTTGGACATTAATTTGTGTGGAAAAATAGGAAAGAAAATTAATACAAGTATTCTTAGGAAGTTTGGAATAGTTAATGAATTCTTAATGGGCACTAGTTGTCATCCGAGTCGTATTATAAATTCTTTGCCCTATGGAGAGTTTTTAAGAATTTCCAGATTATGTAATGAAGAAAATAAATTTTTGAGGGAAATTGAACAAACGAAAAATATGTTCATTACTAGAAAATATGATATCAGATTAATTAACAAGGACATTCAAAATATATTTAATATTAGGTACCATAATAATAGCTATAATAAAAATAATTTAGGAATAAGCAGAATAATGGAATGAATTATGAGATACGAGTCAGATAAAAAAATTTTTATAGTCTCCACATATAATATTTGTAGTGAAAATATTAGGCAGTGCATTTCGCACTTTTGGGAATTTCTAAGGAATTTTAAAGATCTAACAGGTCTAGTGAATAAAAAATTAGTCTTTTTTCCTTTAAGAGGGGAAGGAACATTAAGGACCTGTTAGTTTATAGTAAATTTATTAGACCAGAATTGAGATTGTCTACACAAATTGTGGAAAGTGTAGTATTTGTTCTTATACAGTGAATCACTTCCCCTGTATTAATAATATTTCCTTTTCACCTAATGGTGTTTATAACTGCAGAACAAATGGGGTGATTTATGCAATTAAATGTAGTTGCAAAAAATTTTATATCGGACAGACTAAAAGAATGTTCAAAGTGAGGTTGCTAGAACATTTAAGAGACATTCGGAATAACAGGGATGATGGCCCTGTAGCCCAGCACTTTAAAGAATATCATAGTAGCAACCCCATGGGTTTAAAAGCGACTTTGGCATCTGATCTTGATAAAGATAAAGTTAGATGTGTACTTTTAAAAAAAGGAAGCTATTTTTATATTAAAATATAATACTCTTGTACCCAGAGTGTTGAATGTAGAATTTTGTTGGAAAAGTATTCTTTAATAGTGATGCTGTATTTTTAAAATTTTTAATTATGCTAATTGTTTAACTGTTTAATTGCTTAATTGTCACTTCATGATGTGTGTGTGTGTGTGTGTGTGTGTGTGTGTGTGTGTGTATATATATATATATATGTATATGTATATATATATATATATATATATATATATATATATATATATATATATATATATATATATATATATTGTGTGGAGTGTATTGTTTTTTTACTCCTTGAAGGCTGTTGGTGGCCGAGGCGCTAGAGAGAATAAATCCTTTACTACTTGATTACTGCTTGTTTCCTGTTTCGTTTTGAGGCAAACAAAATTCACTGGCAGACTACTTAAGTAGAAATCCAATGGACCTGCATGAGTGGAAACTGGAATCCAGTTAATTCAAGCTTCTAATCCACAGGTGGGGGACACCAGAGGTGGACCTCTTTGCTTCCCCCCAGAACCATCAATTGAGCAAATTTTGCATCAGAACTCCCCACAGCCAAGCATGGAAAGTGGATGCCCTATCCTTTTACATGGGAAAAACCTCTCAATCTATGCCTTCCCCCTCTGCCCCTCCTCCCAAAAGTACTACTCAAGATCAAACAGGACAGGCCAAGGATGATCCTTATTGCACCACACTGACCACGCCAACACTGGTACCCACTTGTACGCAGTCTGACAACAGTGCCACCCTGGCACCTGCATCAGACCCCCTCTCTGCTGTCCCAGCAGGAGGGCTAGATTTTGCATCCTCGGCTGCAAACCCTGAACCTAACAGCCTGGCTTATTCCATGAATACATCACGAGCAACCCTCAGCAAACAGGTGCTGGATGTCATCCTTGATGCCAGGAAGCCTAGTACTAGGAAATCCTACTCAGAAAAGTGGAAAATATACTGTTCTTGGAGCCAGTGTCAGGGAAAGGACACAGCCATGCCCACCTTACCTGAACTCCTAGATTATCTAGCAGAGCTGCTCCACAAAGGCCTATCCTTTTCATCCATTAAGATTCATGCCTCTGCCATCTCAGCTCATTACAGTACTGAGCCACCCCTCTTCTCTCGCCCTCTGTTCAAACAGTTCCTGAGAGGAGCTAACAATCTAAGACCCCCGTTGAGAGCTCCCACTCCTGCCTGGGACCTGAACTTTGTACTAGAGAAGCTCTCAGTTCCCCCTTTTGAGCCTGCTGCTACAGCAGAGTTAAAATTCCTCTTTTGGAAAACAACCCTGCTTCTAGCCATCACTTCAGCAAAAGGAGTGTCCTGAGTTACAGGCCCTTATGACTGTGGAACCCTTCGTTATCTTCCATGCGGACAGGGTTTCCATCCGGACTAACCCATAATTTATGCCCAAGGTGAGATCCAGTGTGGCTTTAAACCAATCCATCCATTTACCAACCTTTTTTCCTAATCCTGCACTCCTTGGATATGCACAGACAGCTTAGGTTCTACCTTGACAGGACTAAACTGTTCAGAAAATCTGACCAGCTGCTAGTCAGCTTTGCTATGGGGGCAGAGGGCAAGGCCATTTCAAAGCAAATCATCTCTAAATGGATAGTGCACTGCATCAATTTCTGCTACAAGCACCATGGAAAACCTACCCCACAGGGGATCAGAACCCACTCCACTAGGACTACCTCAATCTCTACAGCATTTCTCAGGGGAGTCCCTACCAGGGACATCCTGGAAGCTGCAACCTGGAGTTCAGTACACACCTTCACCAAGCATTACCACTTGCCTATCTTTTCTAAATCCAGAGCTGGATTTGCTACAGCAGTCTTACAATGCCTGCTAGCCAGCCCTAATACTTCTTGATTGCCTCCACCCTTCCTCAGCTTTGGAAATCAACCCAAGTGTGATGACTGCAGCAGTGAAACATGAAGAACATAGTACAGCTGTGTACACTTACCATAAATGTAGATGTTAGTGTATTCACTGTTGCAGTCCTGGTTACCCTCCCTTCAGCCCCCTGACTTTTCTATACTTTCTACCTATCCTCTTTTTTTGGCCATATCTTATGGCAGTGGTATTTACTTTTTACTGGAGGTGATCCACACCATGTAATTGCTTCCTATTTTGGGAACTCCTGACATCTGGGGCAAGAAAAAACTGATGTAATGGCATTGACTGCATGTTTTATACTCCTGACGACCTGACGTCACGGAAGAGGTGACTGCATCGGACACAGAAATTCCAAGACTCTGGTATTCGGGCTGGCTGAGGGCTACCTGCAGGCAGATAACCCAGGTGTGATGACTGCAACAGTGAATACACTCTAACATCTACATTTATGGTAAGTGTACACAACTGTACATTCTTTGGGAAGCCCTACCAGCGCTCCTGAAAGGAGGCCCGATTGTCCTACTCTGGAGGCAGTCAGGGGTCGCTTATCTTTGTATCCAGATGCCTGGCTCAAAGTAACAAACGATAACTGGGTACAAAGTATAATTTCCAGAGGATATTTCATTCCTTTCGCCACACCCCCTCCATTGGCAACAAAATTCCTGGATGTTCCACCCAGTTACAGGGCACAGGCAACAACAGAGGTCCAAACGTTGCTAAGAAAGTGTCATCCAACCAGTCCCAGCAGACCACATAAGATCCGGAACTTACTCAAGATTCTTTTTAGTTCCAAAAAAGACAGGGGACTGGAGACCTATTTTGGACCTCAGGAGACATATCTATCAAGAAAGAAAAGATGTTCTTCGTGTTTCACTGTTGCAGTCATTACATTTGGGTAATCTGCTGGCAGGTTTCCCTCAGTCAGCCTGAATTCCAAAGTCTTGGGTCCTGCGTCGGTTGCTGTCTTCCCTTCCATGACGTCAGGGGTATAAAACATGCAGCCGACGCCATTTTCTTTAGTCTTTCTTGCCGCGCAGTGCCCGAAGCAGAAGCATTTCGCAAGTGCCGGTCGGCTGATTACTGAAATATTCAAGTTTGAGTTTCAGGAACGAAGTCTTCACTAAAGCTAAGTACCCCGTTAGGGAAACTTTTTTCCTTGCTTTTTACCGATGTCAGAAAAAGTTAATAATTGTATTACTTGTGGGAAGCAAATACCTCATAAGGATTTCCATTTATACTGTATTCCTTGCCTAGGCCCTGATCACAACGTGCCTGGCTGTCTGTTTTGTGCTAGATTTAACCAACGCACTATTAAGCGTCTGTACATTTTTGCATCAAAGTATTTTGGAAACAGATTTAACTACCCAGAAATGTTGTCGGATAGCAGTCCGACTACCGGAGTACATAAAAAACGCAAAGAAAAGGACAGAGAAAGGCAGTCGAGATCCAAAACCGACGACGAAGCTTCTCCTAAGCCAGTCGCCGGTACTCAGTGTGGCGCTTTCGCAGCCCCTGATACCCGCTACCTTCGAGTCGCAGGTCTCTACTGACACCCATGTGGAGTCTGGCATGCCGCAAGATACTCAAGGTATTGGACCGACGGATGTATCCTCCCTCAGATGGGTCCGGAGCCACTGAGTAGGCACCGGCTTCTGAGGGTGTATTCAGACCTCAACATTTGTATATCAAACCGACGACAGCTGCAAAACCAAAGACAAAAGCAACTTCTAAAACTAAAAAAACTGACGCATGAGCCACGTGCACAGGCCTCTATGCCTACAAAACAGATGATCAAAATGGCTGAAGACCTTATTACCTTGATCAGGGGTACACATCCCCCTCTAGATAAGAGGCCTAGGCAAGACACACTGATTATGAATATTCAGATCAGGTTTCTATTTCTTCTTATCAGGAATTATCTATACCTCTCTGAGGATTCTGATGCTGAGGAGTCTGTTCCATCTGCATCTCCTCCTGAGGATTATTCATTTGGAGAAACCTTGCATACTTTGAGGGAGCATTTTCACTGGGAAAGTCAAGACTTCTCAGAATCAGAAAAGAGGCTCAGGGATTTCCTCCTTCTCCCTCAGCACAAGCCTTTAGCCATTCCCCCTGTTTTAGACATTGTGGATGATGTGTTTTCGGAGTCGAGCTTGACCCCTGACTCCTTACCTCCGGCTCCCAGTAAGCCTGACAGATATTGCAGGGTCACTGACTCACATACATTTTTATTTAGAAACCCTGCTGCTGATCCTGAAACTATTTCACAGGGTCCAAAGGGAGTTAAGGCCTCAACAGCAAAAAATCCTACCCCCTCTGACAAAGATTCTAGGGCATTAGACAGATGGGGGGGGGAAAGGTTTATACATCTGCAACCTTGGCAATCAGGGCCTTAAACTGTCAATTTCATATGTTTAAGTACCAACAACATGTTATGGGATTGCGGAAACAGAAAATGATGTTGATTTCAGAATGTGCAGAAAATAAAGAATTGCAGGAATTATTGCATGCAACTGAACAAGTTGGAAAGCATACTTTGCAATGTGGTTTTGATTCCTTAGAGGCCTCCTGCAGGACCACAGTTACTGGATCTGTGATTTAGGAGGCATGCCTGGTTAAAGGAACAAAATGTCCCTGATCATGTTAAAGCTAAATTGCTAGATGCACCTTTACAGCACGATTTACTGTTTGGTATTAAGGCAGAAGAGGTTTTAAAGAAAATGGAAGACAAAGCGAAGTCTATGCAAACTGTTAAAGACTTCTTACAAGTGCAGCCACCAAGATTCAGTAGACACTGGCCTACAAAAAATTGGTCCTTTCCTGTGTCAGACGGAGCTCAAAGGGGCAAATCCAGACGCCCTAAGGTTTCCAGATACCAGGCGCAAGATTCATACAGGTCAAAGCAATGGGGTGCTTCCACCTCCAAATCTGGAGGAGATAAAGCGCAAACCTACAGAAAGCAATCCCATTGACTTCCCTCTGCCTACACCAAGCACTTATCTTTTGGCAGCATCCATAGGGGGAAAATTAGCACTTTTTGCTCAAAATTGGCAGTTAATAACCCAGGACAAGTGGGTACTGAACATCGTATTACAGGGATACATATTCCATATCCACACTCTGCCAATGTCATATGGTTGACCAGATCTCCCAAAAAATCAATGGGCAGAGGCACAGAAACAGGTTACATTCCTCATGGGTATGGGGACCATTCAGACAGTACCAGAACAGGAAAAAGGACACAGTTTTTTACTCAAGACTGTTCTTGGTACCCAGAAAGGACAAGGCCTGGCGGCCAATACTGGATTTATTGATTTTGAACACATACCTGGACATTCCAAAATTTAAAATGCTGATTTTGCAGCAGCTTCTGCCCATGCTCGGCAAAAATGCTTGGCTGGTGACTTTAGACCTAAAAGAGGCATACCTGTATGTCCCAATAAGACAATCGTGCAGAAGATGCCTCAGATTCAAGGCTGGCTTAATGCATTACCAATTCTCTGCACTGCCCTTTGGCTTATCTACTGTGTCCAGGGTCTTTACAAAGTGCCTGGCACCAGTAATTGCATTTTGCAGACAAAGAAGTATACAAATATATCCTTACTGGACGACTGTCTCATTCAAGCAGAGAACAAGGACACACCTGGCGTTTGTGAAAAGGCTTCTAACATGCCTAGGGTACACAATAAACAAAAAGAAATCACAACTGGTACCCTCTCAAATGATAACATTCCTGAATGCAAGCTTGGTTACAACTCCCCAGATGGCTTATCTCATGCCAGACAAGCAAAGGCAACTGACTGCTTACTTCAAACTGATGGCAACAAAAATCCAGTCTTTTGCAAGCTCTGGGCTTCATGGCATCCTGCATCCTACTAATTCCATGTGCAAGACTGCATATGAGGAAACTTCAGTGGTACCTAAAAAATTTATGGAGTCAACATTCACACAGTCTGGAAACAATGAATGTTCATCGTGTTTTACTGTTGCAGTCGTTACACTTGGGTTATCCTGCTGGCAGGTAACCCGCAGTTGGCCTGAATTCCAAAGTCCTGGTCCGGCGTCGGTTGCTGTCGCCTCTTCCCTGATGTCAGTGCGCCAGGGGTATAAAAGATGCAGCCAGCGCCATTTTCTCCGTCTTTCTTGCTGCGCGGTGCCCGAAGCAAAAGCAGTTCGCAAGTGCCGGTTGGCCGACTCCTGATATTTTCGAAATCGAATTTCAGATCCGAAGTCTTCAATAAAGCTAAGTACCCCGTTGGGGAAACTTTTTTTTCTTGCTCCAGACCGCTGTCAGAAAAAGTTAACAATTGTATTTCTTGTGGGAAGCAAATACCTCATAAGGATTTCCACTCTTACTGTATTCCTTGCCTAGGCCCTGACCACAACGTTGCTAGTTGTCGGTTTTCTGCGAGATTTAACCAACGCACTAACTCATTAACCCTGACTACCGTCTCATGGCGCCTCTGTGCTTAACACCGAGCACGCTATGAGACGGTAGTAATTGCATATTGTTCCAACCGAGTGCCTTCTCCCAGCGCTAGTAAATTTGCAGGCATATTTTAGCTCCACTCTTGAAAATTAAGTTGAAAAAGTAACTGAACTTTGTCAGTTACCTTGTCAACTTAATTTTCAGCGTGAATTTTCATAGTGTTGGTATCTGATTTTAGTGAGAAAATCAGCTTGCAATGCACCCTGTATTTTCCTCTCAACAGCAAGCCGATTTACTATGATTTTCATCAAGGAACTGGTGGTAGCCAATGGGAGTCGCCTCTTGCTTAACACCCCCCCCCCAGCTCTGTTCTGTCCAAAGAAATAGAGGGCCCTACAGTAGATCTTCCCTTTTTTTTCTGCACTTTGTGGAATTTGCTATTGTATCTCTCTGTTTGTTGAGCCCTTTAGGTAGTGTCACAGTCTGGAAAGAAAAAGCTGCAATGGACATCAATTTGTGTTTTCACCTCCAAGCCTGAGTAATTCTTCAGTAAGGTAAGATAATCTCATTCCTTAGCTGCGATCCATTTTTTTTAATAAAGTTACGGTTTTCCGGTGAATTACTGGCAAAGACTGAGGTTAGAAAATAATGTCCGTTACTCCCGTGACAGACTTCGTATCCTTTCTAGCTGCTAGGCAAAACTTGTTACTCCTTCAAACTTTGTATGAGCAATATTTAAAAATGATCCCTAGTTTTGTCCAGCTTAAGATTTTGCTTTAAAAAGAAACCAAGCAATCTGGTCATTAACTATATGTTGCACCCCTTCCTGCATTCATGTTAGTTTACTTAGAGTTTTACTTAACCCATGACAGAATTCGCGAGATAGCTGGGTATATTCCATGCTTTACTCTTAGCACAGACACTGCACAGACACTGTTTCTTTATCCCTATCTTGATAAGGTTCGGAGGTTAGTTCCGTAATTATCTGTGGGGGAAATGTCAGTTTTGCGGTCTTGTACATAGCATGAGTTGTGTTGTACATCCTGATTTTGGTATTGGGTTTAGGGTGAGTTGCCACAGCAGTGATCTTGTTTGTGGATACAACTTTATTGCCTATATCGTGGATTTTATTTTCTGTGCTTGGGCTTTTTTTTTTTTTTTTTTTTTGCAATGGACCTGGATACCAGATAATGTGTGATGTAGATATTGAATAAAATGGTATGAAGAAGCAATTGTTTTATCGCAAACATGCCTACTGTTTGGAACTGCTAGTGTGAGAAGGAGAGGCAGGCCCATTCCTGGTTATGTGCTTGTATGTGTGCAACCATAAGCGTGTTGACTTGCTACTGTGCTTACCGTTTTCAGTTAAGTTTTTATTTGTTGCTGTGTATGTTTCAAGTAATACACCTTCAGGTGAGGTGGTCTGTGAGTAATTGAATTGTCAGTGAGCTATGTGTTTAGCGCTTCTTTGTAAAAAATAAAGTAAAATAAAATGCAGAAGTGCATGTCTGGTTGGACTTTATAGTGGGTCACTAACGTAGTGTGATTTAAAACGACTTGCATTTAAACAGTGCAGCATAATTTCACTTTATAGGACTGTAGTTGATAATAGATCACATATGTATTTAACATTTTGTACAGGAAACTGTATTCGTTTGTATAACAGTTTGATTTAATGTTTAATTTGCAAGGCGGCTTGCTTTAATAATGGCAGCTATGTAAGTATATTTGCAAATCAAGTAACGTTGAACTTGCTCGTGCAAGCAAGATAAAACAAACATTAAATTTCAAATAATTCATTCTAATTCTGAGATAGTCATAGAAGTGCTATAGTCTACATTAACAATTGACCTTTAGTGAAAAGACAAATAGATGGGATGGAGGTGAGAATTATCTGTGTCCTAAAATGGAAATGGCTTGCTGTCTAGTGAATACTTAGCATTCTATGCAAATTAAAATAAATGCTAGTAAAAGATGTGGACAGCAATTATGTGCAGGTCAGTGAAAAGCTTCTCACAGATCATATATATCATAATCCTACATTTTTAGTAGATATAAGGAGTTATTCTATGGAAATAAGCAGGGCTGTTCCTTCACTGAGTCCGATAACATGGTCAGATTTAGCTTACTATAAAAAGATTAAAAAATCATAAAAGCAGTGGTGTGTTTTCCTTACCACTTTAGACTTCACTAAGGAGTTTAGTATTATCCAGGGGATGGCCATTCACCCTTTTGAAAAGAATTGGGTTAGGGAGGAACTCTGCTTCACATGGATAGGGAGCCTGTTCCATAGATGCAATAGTCTCTGGGATACATTCCTATCTCTCTAGCAGGTCCTGTTTATATCACAGGCAAGGTTTAAGTCTTTATAGCGGGTAATTTTGGCGCTGTATGTTTGGTGGATATGCAGGTGGTCCATCAGAGTTTGGTTTGACAAGACCTTGCATGCAAGGCATAGATCTCCCCTCCAAAGGCTGTAGGAGACAGAATACAGGGATATGACCTTGAGGAGGTCTGCATAGGACATATTAGTTACACCTTACATTCTTTTAGTGAGGAACCTCTGTGGACATTTCAATTGTTGGATATGCCTGGTTAGGTACATTTGCAGTTTTCCTTGTCCTGGGAGGCCAAACTTAACTCATATTTGCCTTTTGTAGACTTTATTTGTCCTCTGAGTAGTTTGTTTAGTTTGAGAGGGCTTTTATCCTGCTGGATGCTGCACCTCCTAATTTTTGCCATGATTTTCTCCCTCTTGTTATTCAGCCAATTGATTTTGTGATTCCACCAGGGAGGCTTTTTTTTTTTTTAGTTAGTTCTGTACTTCTTCCTGGTGGGTACAGCTGCCTCTGTGCAGCTTTAAGATGCTAATCCTAATATCAGTTGTCACCTATATAAAAAGATAATGCTGAAGTATTAAGGATACAAAAATGTTCCTGTTTAGTTTGACCTGCATTTTGCAATTGAATACAATTGCCACGCTTTATTAGCAAGATGTGGAAAAGTTAGCTCTCTTCTTTCCATTAGGCATATGTGGCTGTTGACCTTGGGGGTAATGTGTATTTTGTGTGTTTCAATCTGCAATGCATGCAGAAGTTTGTCCTTGCTTTACAATGTTGTACCTTTTTTGATGGAGTAGTTCTATCGACTGAATAAACAGTATATAAACAGTACATAATATGATGACGTAGTAATATATTAGATAGATGAAATTACAAAGGTGACTCAGTCAGGTGGTATAATAAATGCAAGATGTAGATATGTGTGCTTTATGTTGAAAAAAACATTGAATGGAACTTTAGCTTCTCTCTGTCTTGATGTGTTACACTGCATTTTGAAAGGGGTAACTTGGGTGAATGCCTCATTTTGGTGTATGTATAGGTTGGTTTAACATTATTTTTGAAACATTTACTATCTTGTTTCAGTGGAACTGCTTGATTTGTGGAGATATAAGAGGTAGACTATTTGATCCCTATTGTTATGAAAGGTAAGGTATGGTATGGTGACCCCCTAAGGAGTCTATAGGGAACTAGATATAGACAGTACTTCCAGCCTCTCCTGGTAGCTGTTGCCTTTTAATTTTTTGATCTTATTTATAAACCTCAAGGTTTTCCTGTTCCTTTTATTGTCCTGTAGCATATCATGTTCTTTGGGTCAAGAGATAGTTCTGCATATTGTATAATAAGAGGTACTGATAAGTGGCATTGTGAAGACTTTGAAGGACAATATGGCTTGAATAGTCTGATGATCACAATGGGAGTTGGGAAGACAGTTGGCAGGTAATCCTGTACAGAATAGTTGCTTGGATAAGGCCATAAAATCCAAGACAAACTCAGTTCACCACGCCATCAAAGAATATATACTTTTTTGAAGTCTTGGTGTCTTACTCTTCTCAGAGACCTACTAGTTGTACAAATAATTTACTACTGCTTGTGCAGGGGCAGTCTATTGTATTGTAGCAGTGTGTCATGGAAAGGCTTTTGCATAATTGGAAAATCCATTTGGACATTTTATTGTTCTAGCACCTGGCTGTGTTATACTGATTTTATTGGCTTACTGTAATTCATAGCATGCTGCCAAATCCTGTTCTGTGAGCTGATTTCTTTGTTAGAATATTGCAGTAGAAATATGGTGCTCAACCAGATAGTTTGGACAATATTTCTGCTTATTTCACTGCACTTAATTTCTGCTTGTAATTCTCTTTCTGATTAGACTCAGTAGTTGACTGAGATTTTATTATTATTTATTTTATTTTACATTTGTTTACTGGGATAGTCTGACTGGACACATGTCCATTTACAGCAGAGGTCTGAGGAGAAAAGCTCCACATTCAGTACAGAAAAACAAATACTTGAACAATATGATAACAATATGATCATCTGTACAGAAGGTTATTACTTGCTGACTACTACCAGCATGGAGCTACCATATATTTTGGGTAATATTCGTGCTTTGTCATTCATGTGTGGAATTTAGGTGGGAGGAAGGGCTCGGTAATATACAAGTGTTGTACTATATTTACTGAATTACTCATGTGCTTTTCTAACAGATGATGATGAGTCTGTGTTACATAACAGCTGCACAAGGTAATAGAATGAATGCCTACTCAACAGGTTATGTGCAGCAATTATCAACTGTGTCTGAGCCTGCAGAATGTAATACGGATGTTGTTTTGGCTCTGTGCGACGTTCAGGGTGTTAGACTGGTTAATAGATAAAGAAGCTTGTCAGATTATGAACAGTAAATCTGCTTTACAGAGTGGTCTGTTTTCCATGAGTTTAAACATGGCAATTTTGCAGATGAAAAGAGGCTTCTCCTGATCTTACCTATTTACTTCTTGAGGAATTACCTTCTAACTTTGTTTGTCTAAGCTATCTGAATTTACCAGCTTGTTAGCATTGGTTTTGAGGTTGCCAGCACTGAACTTTGCAGCTTTATCAAAGGTATTCTTAGTGCCCAGTCATGTGATGGGCTTGGCAATGTTAAATGCTTCAGCATAAATATTCTTTTGGTGCTAAGTGTTTTTTGCTGTGCTATTAGCAGTTATTGACCTGTAGATCCCAGTGCAGGTGATTTAGAGGTTTGGTGTCAGAGTTGATGACAACCCTGTCTGTTTTGGTGCAGGCTGCACCTGCTTTCTGTCAGGCAACTTGTTTGTTTATATTTAATTCCTTGTCTAAGGCTGTTTGTATACAGATGAGGCTGAAACCTGCCTTTATTAATATTGGGGTTTTTGTGATATGTATTTTGTGTTTTTTATGCCAAACTACTGAAAATTGTTGTCTTTTTTTTTTCTCAGTGCAGTATTAAGCATACTATCCTTGTAGAAGTAGGCTTCAGATTAGAGGGAGAATAGTGGGATTTGTCCAGTTTGTATTGGGTTGACCCTGTAACCAGTGTTAGCTATTGATCTGGCTAGTATTTTGTCCCAAGTTTTGATGGACTCAGACAGCCCCCCCCCCCCAAAAAAAAAAACAAACATCTACCCTATGTGTAACAAAAAAAAAAACATAAAAATAAATAATGAAAATATGCATCGGCCTACAGCTTCTGATCCTACAGTCCTCTCCGCCATGGGCTGGTTATCGACCACTTGCCTTTGGTTACCTCCAGGTCCCCTGGTGTGGTGTTTGAGTGTGATATGAGGATCAGACACATCCTCTGAGGCTATACCTATGCTACTGCAAAAATGTAAGAAAGCTATAGATAGCAAAACAAACATACAGATGAACACTAGGGTGGTAAAATAGAGCAAAGTTGGTTGTTGAGAGGATTATAAACATACCATGTCTGTCCTTTCAGAAGGATAGAATGGAGAGGTGGTATGATTTTATTTCACAAAGAAACTGCACAGGAACTGAAATGAAAAAAATTTGAACTTATTAACCAAGACAGGGAGAGAGGAGGCAGAGATGTTAGGAATTCTAGACTAAATAGTCATACTTCAATTTAGATATGAAATATTATTTTTCCTCTGAGAATGTGGTCACCCAATGGAATGGACTTTCAAATTGAGTTGTGCATGACAAAGCAAATTAGTATTTTAAAACTCATGGGATTACTGGAAGACTGGGCAAATAGAAACAGCAGATGAAGGCACGCCACTCAATTGTCCAGAATTTTGCAGAAGGTCCAGATTTTTATCTCATTTTTGGTCTGTTACTCATAAAATGTATAGTTTTCTGGCAAATTGCCCAGGATTGAAATAACTAAATAACAAATGTTTGAGTTTCAGACTTCATATCCTTCAGAAAAATGCATGCCAATGCAAACCCTGTTATTCTAGCAATTTTCTAGCTTTATAAGAGCAGTATATAAACTCTGTCCCCAACTTATGGGTCATTGCTCCTCAGTACTTTTGGCTTGGTCCAGAATTCTAGCAGTAAGAGGTTGAGAGGTACAGATGTAGGGTGTTGGCTGTAATATCCAGGTAGAATAGATATACCCGTACTTTTCTTATTCAACGTAAAATGCATTTCTCTGCATATTAAGTTTTAACAAATGCTTCAGCTAACCCATATGTGACTAGATGGTAAGAAGCTGGTATGAAAACTATTTTCTAGCTTGGACATTTTATATTTCTTTTGTTATCTGTGAGATATTGGTGTAAAAGTTGCACAGAGGTGAGGAGAGGAGCCATGCATACTTCTCAACTGTCCAGATTTTTGCTAAATGGCCAGATCTCTGCCTCTTATTTTTGGTCTGTTGTTCATTAATTTTTGTGATTTTCTGGCAAATCATTGAGGACTGAAATCACTAAATAATTGCAATAATGATATCCATAATGATTCCCAAAGCTGAGGAAGGGTGGAGGCAGTCAAGAAATGTTTGGGCTGGCTAGTAGGCCTTGCAAGACTGATGTAGCAAATCCTGCCCTGGATTTGGAAAAGATAGGCAGGTGGTAATGCTTGGTGAAGGTGTGTAGAGAACTCCAGGTAGCAGCTTCCAGTATATCCCTGGCAGGGACTCCCCTGAGAAATCCTGTAGAGGTAGATGTAGTCCTAGTAGAATGTGATCTGACCCCCTGAGTAGTTGGTTTTCCATGGTGCTTGTAGCAGAAATGGATGCAGTGTGCGATCCATTTGGAAATGGTTTGTTTTGAAATGGCCTTGAAATGTTGGCATTGTTTAACTGGATATTTTTGACACTATTTCTGCCTTTTTAACTTCTGACTGTTATTGTAACCAGAGGGGTGGTTAGGTGATAGAACCTGAAATAATACTTTTAAACGGATCAGCCAGATAAGTTTGACATTTCTGCCTGTCTTATTATTATTATGATGGTACTCAGTAGTTGCCTGAGTGAGCTGAAGGTTATCATTAGGTGACTACTGGCAGCATGGAGCTACCATATTTTTTGTGCATTTCTCCTGGCTTTGTCAGTCGTGTGGAATTTAGGTGGGAGGAAGGGCTCAGTAATACCCAAGTGTTATACGATTTGACTGTGACTCAGGTCTTCTCCTTACTGATGATACTGAGTCTGTTACATAACAGCTGTACAATGTAATATGATGAATGCCTACTCAGGTTATGTGCAGCAATTATCACCTGTGTCTCAGCATGCATACCTTTGCAGTAATGAAAGGAAGGTCATCATCATATTAGCAATATGTGCAATTACAATATCGCAGTAAGTCATTATCACTTTTCTGGGAAAAATCTCAGCTGCTGTCACTGTTATTCACATAAGTAGAAGTCATCACCTTGATGAATGTACAAGCCAGGTTGTGTTTTTTCTCTGGTTGGAGTCATTGCAAACAGCACCCTTCATTCTTCATTAACTGCCTATCCTGCTAACCCCCTGATTTTTTCTGTGTGTGTGTGTGTGTGTGTGTGTGTGTGTGTGTGTGTGTAATATATATAATTTGGGCATGTGTATATGGCTATATATGTATGTACGTAATGTACTTGCACATATACACATTGTTCACAAGTGTGTGTATGTGTTGAGGGGGTCATTTGGGTGAATGTTTCATTTAGGGACATGTGTATAACATGTAGTAATGAAGATGTTGGCAGGGGAAATAATTCATTTGTGTACCAGGGAAGTGCTTCTGCATACATGGTCAGACTGCTGAAGATCATAATACAGATATGGTGTAACAAGTATAGGTTATCTATAGCACAGGTTTCAGTGATGGTTATTATAAGTTTTTGTTTATGTATCCAGCTTTTGAGAATAATTTATTATCTGTTAACAATATGCACATACTCCACACTAACATGTATTAGTTATTTGGTTATATGGTTAAGGAAATTATGATTGTTTTCATATTTTGGTAAATAACTTTGCAAGGGAGCATGTCAGTGTGCCAAGTAATACTTCATTTTGAAGACAGTATTGATAGTTCCAACATGGTAAAAAATTGTGCCTGTATGTTGTAGACATGTGCAGATATCAAAGTTTGTTTCGGACTTGGGTTATGGAAATTGATTTTTTTTTTATATTTTGGTAAATATCTTTTGCAAAGGAGCATCTCAATGTGCCAAGTAATACCTCATTTTGGAGACGGTATTGCTGGTTCTAACATGGTAAAAGAATTGTGCCTGTATGTTGGGCATGTGCAGATATCAAAGTTTGTTTCAGACGTAGGCTATGGAAATTATGATTTTTTTGATATTTTGGTAAATATCTTTTGCATAGGAGCATCTGAATGTGCCGAGTAATACTTCATTTTGAAGACAGTATTGCTGGTTCCAACATGGTAAAAGAATTAATCCTGTATGTTGTACTCATGTGCAGATATCAAAGTTTGTTTCTGACTTAGGTTATGGAAATTATGATTTTTTTTCATATTTTGGTAAATAACTTTGCAAGGGAGCATCTGAATGTGCCAAGTAATACCTCATTTTGAAGACAGTATTGCTGGTTCCAACATGGTAAAATAATTGTGCCTGTATGTTAGACATGTGCAGATATCAAAGTTTGTTTCGGACATAGGTTATAGAAATTATTATTTTTTTCATATTTTGGTAAATAACTTTGCAAGGGAGCATGTCAGTGTGCCAAGTAATACCTCATTTTGAAGACATTGTTACTCCTTACATCATGGTAAAAGAACTGTATCTACACTGTACACATGTCACAGTTTGTTTAGTCTTCTATGATTATGAAAATTATACATTTACAATACTTCTCATTATTATGCCCATATCTTTGCAAGGGAGCATGGTGATCACACAAATGATGCATCATTTTGAAGCTGACACTCAGATGCACAACTTCTACACTGATATGTAGGCTCTGTCTGTTACAAGTGATGAGATATTATGCTTTGTTTATTTATCAGTTATGAGAAATAATATATTAATCATATTTCTGTGAATATCTCAAGAAAGGAGCAAAGGGTTAAGGTATCATTTTTAAAGCTGACATTCATACTAACAAATTCAATTCAAATTGTATGGGTCTGCATGGTACATTGACCAAGATATTGCACTTTGCTCTTTCAAAAAGGTAACAAATATGCACAATATCAACATTCCTTGCCAAATATTCAATAATGACTTTGATATGCACTATCAACATTTACACTGTTGGAAAGGTCAGTCTCTGCTGAACAGCAGAGTTATGAACATTTGCTATCTGTATGGTATTACAAATGGATTTTCTGAAAATGAGCTCGGGCTGTACTGTTGTTCCTATGGTGGAATTAAGCAGGCAGCTTTTTCTGAGCTGCTCCGGAGTGAATGAGTTAAGTGTCGGTACGATTTTGCTTTTCATGATTTTGGCAGAAGGTTTAACTACATAATGCCGTCGGAACAACCGACGTCTGGAATTCATAAAAAACGCAAGGATAAAGACAAGGACAAGCATCCGAGGTCCAGAACCGACGAAGCCTCTTCTAGGCCAGTCGCCGGTGCTCAGTGAGGCGCTTTCGCAGCCCCTGACATCCGTTACCTCAGAGCCACAGGCCGCCTCCGACTCCCACATGGAGACAGCTTGGCCTCTGGATACTCAAGGTATTGGCCATTCGGAAATGAATCCCTCAGATGGGTCCGGAGCCGCTGAGCAGACATCGGCTTCTGAGGGTGCCTTCAGACCTACACAACTTTATATAAAGCCTACTTCAGCATCCAAGACAAAGTCTAAAACAGTTTTAAAGACAAGGAAACCAGTACAGCATTCTCCAGGACAGACTTTTATGCCTAAGAAACAGATGCTCAAAATGGCCGAAGACCAAATTACTTTGATCAGGGGTTCCCATCCCCCTCCTGATAAGAGGCCTAGGCAAGACACTGAATATGATTCCTCTGATCAGGTTTCCATTTCCCCTGATTCCTCTTCTGATCAGGGATATTCTGTTCCTCCCTATGAGGATTCTGATGCTGAAGATTCTATTCCTTCAGCTTCTCCTCCTGAGGACTATTCATTTGGGGAAACCCTGCATACCATAAGGGAGCATTTCCATTGGGAGAGCCAGGATTATTCCGATTCCAAGAAAAGACTTAGAGACTTTCTTTTACTTCCTCAGCACAGACCTCTTGCAATTCCCCCTGTTCTAGACATAGTAGATGATGTTTTTCAGAGTCCGGCCTGTCTCCAGACTCTTTACCTCCTGCCCCTGTTACGCCGGACAGATACTACAGCGTCCCAGACTCCCATAAATTTCTTTACAAAAACTCTGCTGCTGACCCAGAAACTATCTCACAGGGTCCCAAAAGGGGTCAAGGCTGCTTTTGACAAAAACCCTGTCCCCTCAGATAGAGATTCTAGGGCTTTGGACAGATGGGGGAAAAAAGTTTACACTTCTGCTACCTTGGCTGTAAGGGCTTTAAATTGTCAGTTTCATATGCTCAGATATCAGCAATAATTAATGTCTTTGTTAAAACAAAAAATGTTGACAAATTCTGAATGTTCTGAGAACAAAGATTTGCAGGATTTATTGCATGCAGCTGAACAAGTGGGAAAACATACTTTGCAATGTGGCTATGATTCACTGGAGGCCTCGTGCAGGGCAGCTGTTACAGGTTCTGTTAGAAGGCATGCTTGGTTAAAGGAACAGATCTGCCTGATCATGTTAAAGCAAAATTATTGGATGCTCCATTACAGCATGATACTTTTGTTTGGTGCTAAGGCAGAAGAGATGTTGAAGAAAATGGAGGGTAAGGCAAAATCTATGCAGACAGTGAAGGATTTCTTACAGGTACAGCCACCCAGATTTAGCAGGAACTGGCCCTCTAAGAATTGGTCCTTTCCAGTGTCAGACAGACCACAAAGAGGCAGATTCAGATGCCCTAGAGGCAGGCAACAGCCCCAGGGCTCATACAGGCCCAAATAATGGGGGGCTTCTACCTCCAATAGCAGAGAAGACAAATCACAGCCTTATAGAAAACAGTCCCAATGACTTCCCTGTGCCAATGCCAAGCATTTATTTTTTGGCAGCACCCTTAGGGGGAAAGCTAGCACTTTTTTTCCATAAAACTGGCACAAGATCACCCAGGACAAATGGGTCTTAAATATAGTCTCTCAGGGCTACAGGTTCCACTTTCACACCCTTCCAAAGGCAAAAGATACGCCAGACCTGCCACGCAATCAATGGCAGGAGGCACAAAAACAAGTTTCATCTCTCATGGACATGGGGGCTATTCAGCCAGTGCCACAACAAGAACAGGGACAAGGATTTTACTCAAGACTTTTCTTAGTACCAAGAAAGGACAAAGCCTGGAGGCCAATTCTGGACCTGTCTATTATAAATACCTTTCTGGACGTCCCAAAATTCAAAATGTTGACTCTATAGCAGCTTCTGCCCATGCTGGACAAGAAGGCTTGGCTTGTAACTTTGGACCTCAAAGAGGCATACCTTCGTGTCCCAATCAGACAGTCTTGCAGAAGATACCTCAGATTCATAGCTGGCTCAATGCACTACCAATTCTCTGCACTGCCCTATGGCTTCTCTACTGCGCCCAGGGTCTTCACAAAATGCCTGGCACCAGTAATTGCATTTTGCAGACAAAGAGGAATTCAAATATATCCCTACTTGGACGACTGCCTTATTCAAGCAAAGAACAAAGATATTCTACTACAGCATGTGGCGTTTGTAAAAAGATTACTAATTTGCCTAGGGTGCACAGTAAACGAAAAGAAATCAAAACTAGTACCCTCTCAAGAGATAATAATATTCCTGGGTGCAAGCTTAAATGCAACTGCCCAGATGGCTTATCTCAAGCCAGACAAACAAAGGCATCTGACTTCTTACTTCAAAGACATGGCAACAAAGACCCAATTATCTGCAAGAAAAAATTCTGCAGGCTCTGGGCTACATGGCATCCTGCATCCTACTAATTCCATATGCAAGACTGCATATGAGGAAACTACAATGGTATCTAAAAAGTGTTTGGACTCAACATTGCTACACCCTGGAAACAGTAATTACTCTCATTCCCTGCCTGCAACAGGAATTTCAATGGTGGGCGCAGGCCTGTCATCACAACAAGGGACAGCCATTCACTTTACCCACTGCCAGGCAGACACTAACAACAGATGCATCAGATTATGCCTGGGGGGTGCACATGGCAGGAAAATGTATTCAGAGCACATGGCCCACAAACCAAATGCATCTTCATATCAGTCAAAAAGAGAATGCTAGCTGTACAAAATGCCCTGACAATCTTCAAGGGCCTACTTCATCCAGGACAACTACTGATAAAGACGGACAATACTACAGTCATGTGGTACATAAACAAGCAAGGGGGCACACATTCCTACCCCCTCTGCAGGCAAACTATGACTTTGTGGAACACAGCATTGACTTATCAAGTACATCTGCAAGCACAATTCCTGCCAGGAAAGACAAATACTTTGGCAGACGAACTAAGCAGAAACCTCATGGATCCTCAAGAGTGGAAACTAGATCCATAAATCTTCAACATAACAGGGAAATGGGGATGCCCAGACACAGATCTATTCGCCTCCCCTCACAACTGCCAGCTACAGAGATTCTGCACTCGGACTTATCACAAGCAAGCATGGAAAGTGGATGCCCTTTCATTCAGCTGGAAAGCCCTTACAGTATATGCCTTCCCTCCTCTGCCTCTCCTCTCCAAGGTACCTAAAGGTCAGACAAGAGAAGCCAAAAATTATACGGATTGCCCCAGACTGGCCACGTCAGCACTGGTACCCAATCCTAAAGAGCTTGTCTCAAGGCCCAGCCTGGACATTGCCTCTAATACCTCATTTGCTGACCCTGCCTCTAATACCTCATTTGCTGACCCAACAGAACAATCAGATCCTGCACAGCCAACTCAGAACCCTAAATCTGGCTGCATGGCGGATAATGTAATCATTCAGAACACACCTCTCTCTAAAGCAGTTATGGATGTTATTTTGGAGGCCAGGAGGCCCAACACCAGAAAATCTTATGCAGAAAAATGGAAGAGATTCTGTGCTTGGAACCAAGCGCAGGGAATTGACTCGCTTGTACCAAATATTCCTCAGATTTTGCAATACCTAACTGAGATGCTGGACAAAGGCCTGTCCTTCTCATCAATTAAGATCCATGCCTCTGCCATTTCAGCTCATTACAATACGGACCCACCTATTTTTTCTCATCCACTGCTAAGACAGTTTCTTAGAGGAGCCAAAAACATAAGACCTCCAAGGAGAGCTCCAATACCTACACGGGACCTCAATTTTGTCTTGGAAAAACTCACACTGCCTCCTTTTGAACCAGCCAATACAGCAGAGATAAAATGTCATGGAAAACCGCTCTTCTCCTTGCAATAACTTCAGCAAGAAGCGTCTCAGAGTTACAGGCACTAATGGCTGTGGAACCTTTTATTATTTTCCATCAGGACAGGGTTTCTCAAAGGACAAACCCAACATTTACGCTTAAGGTAGTGTCCAGCATAGCTCTTAACCAAACCATACATTTGCCTACCTTTTATCCAAACCCACAGAATAAGGGGGAGAGACTTCTGCATACTTTGGACATACACAGACAGCTACGCTTTTACTTGGACAAGACTAAAGCCTTCAGAAAGACTGAGCAACTCTTAGTGGCATATGCTGCAGGTTCCCAAGGAAAGGCCATTTCAAAGCAGACTATTTCAAAATGGATAGGCCACTGCATTCATTTCTGCTATTCCCAACATGGCAAATCAGTGCCCAAGTGCATTAGGCCACGTTCTACCAGAGCAGCAGCCACCTCAACAGCCTTCCTCAGAGGAGTACCAACCAAGGATATTTTGTAGGCTGCAACATGGACTTCAGTGCACACTTTTACAAAGCACTACCATTTACCTCTCTACTCTACTCTAAATCCAGAGCAGGCTTTGCCACTGCTGTTCTGCAGGGCCTCATAGCCACTCCAAACTCTATTTAGGCCCAGCCACCCAACCTCAGCTTTGGGATTCAACCCAACCTCAGCTTTGGGATTCAAACCAAGTGTAATGACTGCAACAGTGAAACACGATGAACATAGTACAGTTGTGTACCTACCATAAATGTAGATGTTCGAGTGTATTCACTGTTGCAGTCCAGGTTACCCTCCCACCATCCCCCTTTTTTCTTTGCTGGGACTTATCTCTATTCTATACAACCTATGTGGTGTATTTGCTTCTATACAACCTATGTGGTGTATTTGCTTGTAGATGAAGGTTATGTGCATGCTTTGTTATGATCATAATTTTTACAGCCTACCCTTTTGGGGGCACCTGACATCTGGGGCAAGAAAAACTGAAGAAAATGGCGTTGGCTGCATCTTTTATATCCCTGGCGCACTGATGTCAGGGAAGAGGCGACAGCAACCGATGCCGGACCAGGGCTTTGGAATTCAGGCCGACTGCGGGTAGCCTGCCAGCAGGATAACCCAAGTGTAATGACTGCAACAGTGAATACACTCGAACATCTACATTTATGGTAGGTACACAACTGTACTTTCCTCTCATTCCCTGCCTGCAATATGAGTTTCTATGGTGGGCAAAGGCATGTCACCAAAACATGGGACTGCCCTTCACTCTACCCCCTGCCAGCCAAACCTTAACAACAGACGCATCAGATTATGCCTGGGGGGCCCACATGGCAGGAAGATGCATTCAGGGCTTAATGGGCACCAAAACAAATGCATCTACATATCAACCAGAAAGAGATGCTAGCTGTTCAAAATGCCCTAACAGCCTTCAAGGACTTGCTTCATCCAGGACAACTACTGATAAAGACGGACAACACCACAGTCATGTGGTATATAAACAAGCAAGGGGGCACACACTCATACCCCCGTTACAGATTAGCCATGGCACTGTGGGACGCAGCTTTGACCTACCAAATACATCTTCAAGCTCAATTCCTGCCAGGAAAACAAAACACTCTGGCAGACGATTTAAGCAGAAACCTTATGGATCCTCACGAGTGGAAACTAAATCCACAAGTCTTCAGCATGATAACAGAGAAATGGGGGAGCCCAGACATAGATCTGTTTGCCTCTCCTCAAAATTATCAGTTGAAAAGATTCTGCAGAAGGACTTATCACAGACAAGCATGGAAAGTGGACGCCCTATCCTTCAGTTGGAAAAACCTATCCGTTTATGCCTTTCCTCCTCTGCCTCTTCTACCCAAGGTCCTCCTAAAAGTCAGACAAGAGAAGCCAAAGATGATATTAATTGCCCCGGACTGGCCACGCCAATACTGGTACCCAATCCTAAGGAACTTGGCTCAATATCCAGCTTGGACCTTGCCTCAAAGACCACAACTACTGTACCAGCAAAACAATCAGATCCTGCACAATCAACTACAGACTCTGAACCTGGCAGCATGGCTAACCATGTAGTCATACAAACAACACCTCTCAGTAAAGCTGTGATGGATGTCCTTTTGGAAGCCAGAAGGCATAGTACTAGAAAATCTTATGCTGACAAATGGAAGAGATTCTGTGCTTGGAATTAAGTGCAAGGAACTGATACAGCTGAACCAAACATTCCTCAGATATTACAATACTTAACTGAGATGCTTGACCAAGGCCTATCTTTCTCATCAATCAAAATCTATGCCTCTGCCATTTCGGCTCATTACAATAAAGAGCCACCGATCTTTTCTCTTCCTTTACTAAAGCAGCATCGTAGAGGAGCCAAAAATTTAAGGCCTCCAAGAAGATTACCATTACCTGCATGAGATCTCAATTATGTGTTGGAAAAGCTCACCCTGCCTCCATTTGAACCGGCGCTGATCTAAAGTTCTTATCATGGAAAACAGCTCTGCTACTAGCAATTACTTCAGCAAGAAGAGTTTCAGAGCTACAGGCCCTCATGGCTGTAGAGCCTTTTATCATATTTTACCCAGACAGGGTGTCTCTGAGGACAAATCCTACTTTTATGCCTAAGGTGGTTTCCAGTGTGGCTCTTAACCAAACAAGTCATCTGTCAACTTTTTATCCAAATCCGCAGAACAAGGGGGAGAGAATTCTGCATTCCTTGGACGTACAAGGACAGCTAAGAAAAACTGAGCAATTACTAGTGTCATATGCTGCAGGATCAGAAGGAAAGGCTATTTCAAAGCAGACAATTTCAAAGTGGATAAGCCACTGCATCCGTTTCTGCTACTTACACCGTGGTAAACCTGTACCCAAGGGCATTAGGTCTCATTCCACCAGAGCTGCAGCTACTTCAGCAGCCTTTCTCAGAGGAGTACCAACCAAAGACATTCTAGAGGCTGCTACTTGGAGTTCTGTTCACACCTTTACAAAGCATTACCATTTGCCTCTCTAAGTCCAGGGCAGGCTTTGCCACTGCAGTGCTGCAGGGCCTTATAGCCGCACCTAACGCTGTTTAGCTCCAGCCTCCCAACCATAGCTTTGGGATTCTACCCAAATGCAATGACTGCAACAGTGAAACACGAAGAACATAGTACAGAAGTTCATCGTGCATACAGCTGCAGTCATAACAAATGGGTTATCCTGCCGTCAGGCGGGTCCTCGGTCGGCCGAATTCCAAAGTCTAGGTCTAGCGTCGGTTGTCGTCGCTTCTTCCCTGACGTCAGTGCGGCAGGGGTATAAAAGAGCCAGCGCCATCTTCTTCAGTTTTTCTTGCCCCAGATGTCAGGTGCCCCCAGTCTTTCTTGCCACGCGGTGCCCGAAACAGAAGCAGTTCGCAAGTGCCGGTCGGCCAGCTCCTAAGATTTACGAAAATATTTCAGCCAAAGTCTTCTTGAAAGCTAAGTTCCCCGTTGGGGAAACTTTTCTTGCCTCAGACCGATGTCAGACAAAGTTAATAATTGCATTTCATGTGGGAAGCAAATACCGTATAAGGATTTCCACTCTTTCTGTATTCCTTGCTTAGGCCCAGACCACGACGTCTCGGCCTGCCGTTTTTGTGCTAGATTCAACAAACGCACTATTAAGCATCGAGCGGAGTTCGCCCATCACTATTTTGGTAAAAAAATTAATTATATTATGTCGTCGGATACTCCGACTCCAGTTTTGAGTAAAAGATGCAAAGATAAGGACCGACATACGAGGTCCGTGACTTCTACTGACACCACGCTAAGGCCGACTACCAGTTCTCCGGTTCTCAGCGAGGCACCTACGCAGCCCCTGAGTACCGATGCCACTTCATTACCGGTGTCGTCTGTGCCCGAGGTCGCAGGTTCCTCGGCCCCCATTCCGACTACAGATACAGATGCCACTCTTGGCGGGGAAACTCAGAGTTTGACAGGCCTGCCATTTCTCAAGGTGTCTTCAGGCCTTCCTCCTTCTCCATTAAGGCTTTCACAAAATCTAAAGCAGCCATGAAAACTAAAAAACAAGGACCACAGACCCCCTCTCAAGGCCCCATGCCTAAAAAACAGATGCTCAAAATGGCTGAGGATTTGATTACTCTTATCAGGGGTTCTCAACCCCCCTCGGACAAAAGGCCCAGATTAGAGGAAGACTACCCTTCCTCAGATCAAGCCTCTATTACCTCAGAACATTCTGAGGACCAGGAATATACATATTCTCCTTTTGAAGACTCCGATGCAGAGGAGTCTATTTCCTCGGTCTCCCCCACCGAGGACTACTCTTTTGGGGAAACCCTACATACTTTGAGGGAACACTTTCACCGGGAAGGCCAAGATTACTCAGATTCCAAGAAAAGGCTCGGGGATTTTCTCTTGCTCCCCCAGCACAGGCCTCTGGCTATCCCTGCTGTCTTAGATATATTAGATGATGTGTACACAGAAGCCAGCCTCAACCCAGATTCTTTACCTCCAGCTGCTGTAAAACCTGACAGGTATTACCGGGTTCCTGATTCACACCAGTTCCTATACAAAAGCCATACTGCTGACCCAGAAACTATTTCACAGGTTCCCAAGGGAATTAAGGCCTCTACTGCTAAAAACCCATTACCTCCAGAGAGAGATTCCAGAGCTTTAGAAAGGTGGGGGAAAAAGGTGTATACCTCGGCCACTTTAACCATGAGGGCATTAAACTGTCAGTTCCATATGTAAAATATCAACAGTTTTTCTTATCTCAGTTGAAAAGCAAATTGACACAACCTGAGCAACCAGATTTAAAAGAGTTGCAGGATTTGTTGCATAGTGCAGAGCAAGTGGGTAACCATACCTTGCAGTGTGGTTTTGATGCTTTAGAGGCCTCATGTAGAGCTGCTGTTACAGGGCCTGTCATATGTAGACATGCTTGGCTCAAAGAGCAAACCTTACCAGATCATGTCAAAGCTAAATTACTAGATGCACCTCTTCAAAAAGATGTATTGTTTGGTGTTAAAGTTGAGGAGGTACTAAAGAAAATGGAGGAAAAGGCGAGATCAATGCAAACAGTGAAAGATTTCCTGCAGGTACAACCTCCACGTTTCAGCAGAAATTGGCCTTCAGAAAATTGGTCCTTTCCAGCCACGGACAGACCTCAAAGAGGCAGATACAGGCGCCTGAGGGGTAGAGGGCAATCTCAAGGATCATTCAGAGCCAGATAATGGCAAGCACCAACCCCAAGAGGTGGAGAAGATAGATCACAGTCATTCAGAAAGCAGACACAATGACTTTCCCCTTTGCCTGCCAAGCAAAGCTTTAATGGTAGCACCTTTAGGCGGAAAACTGGCATTATTCTCAAAAAATTGGCATATTGTCACAAAAGACAAATGGATCCTGGACATTATAGACAAAGGCTACAGATTCCACTTTCACACCCTTCCAAAAATGAGAGGCATGCCAAACCTGCCACAAAATCAAAAGGCAGAGGCACAAAAACAAATTTCAGCTCTCATGGACATGAAAGCTATTCAAGAGGTACCTGCAAAAGAACAAGGTCAAGGTTTTTATTCCAGACTATTCCTGGTACCAAGGAAAGACAAAGATTGGAGACCTATTTTAGACCTATCCATCCTAAACACATATTTACACGTACCAAAATTCAAGATGCTCACATTACATCAGCTTCTTCCCATGCTGGGCAAGGAGTCTTGGCTGGTAACATTGGACCTCAAGGAGGCATACCTGCATGTTCCTATCAGACAAGATTGCAGAAGATACCTCGGATTTCTTGCAGGTTCAACCCATTATCAATTCTCTGCATTGCCCTTTGGCTTATCTACTGCGCCCAGAGTGTTTACGAAATGCCTGGCATCAGTAATTGCCTTCTGCAGACTTCAAGGGATACAAATATACCCATATCTGGACGACTGCCTGATCCAAGCGGACAGCAAGCACATACTTCTAAAACACCTGGCATTTGTAATAAAACTGTTGAACTTTCTGGGATACACAGTCAACAAAAAGAAATCAAAACTAATACCCTGTCAAACAATAATTTTCCTGGGTGCCAGCTTGAATACAAACACCCAGATGGCCTACCTCACACCAGACAAACAAGAGCAACTATCACAATACTTCAGCAAAATGGCAACCTTCACCAGGCTGACTGCAAGGAAAGTCCTGCAGACTCTGGGATTCATGGCATCTTGCATCCTGCTGATTCCATGTGCAAAGCTGCATATGAGGAAACTTCAATGGTACCTAAAAAAACTTATGGTCTCAACACAGCCACAGTTTGGAAACAATTATACCACTCATTCCATGTCTTCAAAAGGAATTTCTGTGGTGGGCTCAAGCATGCCAAAGAAACGTAGGTCTCCCCTTCTGCATACCTCAAGCAAATCAAATCATCACAACAGACGCCTCGGACTACGCCTGGGGGGCGCACATGACAGATCAGTGCATTCAGGGAAAATGGTCCCAAAAAGAGAAGCACCTACACTTCAATCAAAAGGAAATGCTAGCAGTGCAAAATGCTATTATGGCCTTTAAAGACCTACTGCATCCAGGCCAGCTATTGATAAGGACAGACAACACCACAGTGATGTGGTACATAAACAAACAGGGGGGAACTCATTCATACCCCCTGTGTAGACTAGCCATGACCCTTTGGAACACAGCTCTGGAATTGCAAATCCAACTTCAGGCACAATTCCTGCCAGGGAAGGAAAACACACTGGCAGACAGCCTAAGCAGAAATATGACAGATCCACACGAATGGAAGTTGCATCCTCAAGTTAGTTGCATCCTCAAGTTTTCGTAAAGATAACTCAGGCATGGGGACAGCCAGACATAGATCTCTTTGCGACCCACAGAAATTACCAACTGAAAAAATTTTGCTCAAGGACCTATCATCCACAGGCCTGGAAAGTGGACGCGCTCTCTTTCAATTGGACAACATTTACAGTCTATGCCTTTCCGCCTCTCCCTCTGCTGCCCAAAGTTCTATTAAAAGCCAGAGCAGAGAGGCCAAAAATGATTCTCATTGCTCCAGACTGGCCAAGACAACACTGGTATCCACTCCTGAAGAGCCTGACGCATTCCCCACCATGGATCCTACCTCTAGTGCCTCTTCTGTTGTCCCAGCACAACTTCAAAACTCTTCACAGCCAGCTCAAAACCCTAAATCTAGCCGCATGGAGAATCCCTTGATTTCCCAACAGACCCTCCTCTCCAAGGAGGTGCAGGATGTCATCTTGGAGGCCAGAAGACCTTCTACTAGAAAAGCCTACTCCGCCAAATGGAAACGGTTTTGTGCCTGGAATCAGGAAAAGGGCCAGAATCCTTGGGTAATAAATTTACCTCGAATATTACAGTACCTAGCTGAGATGTTAAACAGTGGACTTTCCTTCTCCTCCATCAAAATCCATGCTTCAGCCATTTCTGCACAATACAGCACAGATCCTCCTTTATTTTCTCATCCTCTCTTAAGACAGTTCCTCAGAGGGGCTAAGAATATAAACCCCCCAAGGAAACCACCAGTCCCTGCTTGGGACCTCAACTTCATATTGGAAAAACTGACCCTGCCTCCATTTGAGCCAGCTGCTTCAACAGAACTACAGTATTTGTCATGGAAAACAGCCTTCCTTCTGGCCATCACCTCAGCACGCAGGGTTTCGGAACAGGCCCTCATGGCTGTGCAACCTTTCATAATTTTCCATCAGGACAGAGTTTCCTTACGAACCAACCCTTCCTTTATGCCAAAGGTAGTATCCAGTGTAGCCTTGAATCAGACTATCCACTTACCTACCTTTTACTCTAACCCACAAAACAAAGGGGAAAGACTACTACATTCCTTGGACATTCACAGACAACTTCGTTATTATTTGGACAGGACAAAGCCATTCAGGAAATCCGAGCAATTCTTTGTGTCCTACGCTACAAGTGCTCAAGGAAAGGCTATCTCCAAACAGACAATCTCAAAATGGATAGCCCACTGCATACGCTTTTGTTACTCATTTCATGGAAAAACTGTGCCTTCAAGCATCAGATCCCACTCCACAAGGGCCACAGCTACCTCTGCAGCTTTCCTCAGGGGGGTTCCTACCAAGGACATTTTGGAAGCAGCCACTTGGAGTTCAGTGCACACTTTCTCCAAACACTATCACCTTCCACTTTACTCTAAATCTAGAGCGGGCTTTGCCACAGCAGTCTTGCAGGGCATCCTTGCTCCTCCTAGTTCCACTTAGTGCCTGCCACCCCTATTTAGCTTTGGGATTCTACCCATCTGTTATGACTGCAGCTGTATGCACGATGAACATAGTACAGTTTTGTACCTACCATAAATGTAGAAGTTCGAGTGCTCGTACAGCTGCAGTCCAGGTTTCCC
Source organism: Protopterus annectens (assembly GCF_019279795.1). Lineage (NCBI taxonomy): Eukaryota > Metazoa > Chordata > Ceratodontiformes > Protopteridae > Protopterus > Protopterus annectens. The sequence continues at coordinate 1,464,515,413 of NC_056733.1, forward strand.
TCCCTCCATCCCCTCTTAGGACAGGCCTTATGACAAACACCTTCTCATACAACATGTTTGGGGTATTCTTTTATAGTGTATTTGCTTGCAAACTACTGTTTTTTGATTATTCTATATTGCATTATTACATAACATTGTGATCTGAAGTAGTTACTTCATTTGATCTGCAACCTGTGGGTGTCGGATCCGATCCGGCAGCTTTCCAAGATCCGAGCTCCTACCTCCTCCCGCCCTACCCATAATCCCCTACTACCAACCACATTACCCCAGATCGTTTTTTGCCGTGGCTGAAGAAGCTTCCCTGTGAAGAGCTCCTGGCTGGGTGAGATCATTGCTGGTTTTAAACCACTTTTTTCAAACAAAGTTGTCGTTGTGTGTGTGCTAGCCCCTTTTTCTACTCCTTGTGCTAGTTTTTGGTCCCTTTTGTTAATTTTAATCACTAGCTTACCTTCACTCCCCCTCCTAGTGTTTGGGTGTGTGTGTGAATAATGTCTGAAGGGCCTAAGGCCGTTTTTTCTAAATGTACTGAGTGTGGTCACAAGCTTTCCCGAGCTGATGGCCACACTCAGTGCGTTTTGTGCCTGGGGGCAGCCCATTTGTCAGAGGCCTGCCAGATCTGCGCGGCCTTTAACCCCCGGGCACTTCGGGATAGGAAGAACAAGCTGATCCTGGTGGGAAAGCTCCCCCAGGAGTCAGCTTCTTCTTCCTCTCCTGTTCGGGCTCCAGCTGCTTCGGCAGCTTCGGCACCGTCTGTCCCCTTAGCTCTACCCGGGACTCAACCTCCCTCTTCGGGTATGAGCTCTGGGGAAACTAGTGCCTCTTACCTTAGAGAGAAGAGGCACAGAGATGAGAAGAGGCACAAAGATAAGGAAGGACATAAGTCCCACAAAAGGCGGGCCGAACCTCACCCTTTGGCTCCGCCAGTGAAACTGCTTAAGTCTCCCTCGAGGGTCTCCGGATCCCCCTCCTCTCAGGGCCGTTCGCCCTGTTTCTCGCCGGAGGAGGAGGATAGGTGTCCCTCGAGATCTTCGAGGCGGCCCTCCCGGCCAGCCTCTACTACTTCGTCCAGGTCGACCCGAAGCATCTCCAAAGCGGTTATGGATCGGATGATGCGTCTGTTCTTGCAGACCCAAATGCAGATGGGAATGCTCTTGCCTCCCGCCCCCCAGAGTGCGGCCCCCATATTTGCCCCGATCACTCCTTCTCTGACTCATTTTCAGGTCTCGGAGTCATCGGATCCAGGCCCTTTCAGACCCGGGGAATTGTCGGCGCCGATAGCTGTGGTCTCTTCGACGCCGACTATACCTTCGAGCTTGTCGGACCCGAGCTCTCGGGGCCGAGGGCTGAGTGTCGGATCCGAGGGAGTTGCTGTGTCTTCGGCGCTGTTGGCGTCGGAGCACACCTCTGCCTCTGCTCCGACCCCGATCCCTTCCTCGGATCCGAGGAGATTGCTCTCAGAGGCTGGCGAGAGTGGCTCTCCTTTGGCTTTTGAGGTAGTGGAGAGGGTACTGTCGAGGTCCTCCAGATCCCCGACCCTGGCTTCGGATCCACCCGTACCCCCACTGTATGTGGGTCTGTCTTCCATCATCCGTCCATCGGGACAGCCTGCCCAAGCCCTCCAGCTAGTTCCCGTGGAGGAACAGCAACCCGTGGACGAGCCCTCTTCAGACAGCCCCACCGAGGAGGTCCCTCTGAAACATCGGTGCAAAAGGAGGCACCTGGACTCCCCCGAGTCCGTTACCACAGACACAGACTTAGATGATACGGAGGGTTCCCCAAGGTCACCCCCTGAAGATGTCTCCTTTGGAGACATCATGGAAATGTTGCATATCAGAGGGGGGTGGTCAGCCCAAAAGCCCTCCCTTGATGAGTCCATGTTCCTGGAGGCCTTTGAGGCAGGCCCATCTACCTCCTGGGTGTCCCCTCCGGCCGAACCCCTGGTGGACTTAATTACCACCAGGGCGTGGAAGGAGCCCGACACCGTGGAGCCAATCCCTAGGCGCCCCGATAAAGTCCTCAGCCCACCCACAGATAGACTGCCTTGGGCCAAAGGAACCCCCGTTGATGCCATGTTGGTGGCGGCAGCCACCAAGAAAGAACTCGTGCAGGAGAGTTCTTCGGTTCACCCGCTGGATAAGAAATCTCGAGCGCTTGACCGGATTGGTAAGCAGATGTTTGCTTCAGCGACCTTTTCCATAAGGGCGCTGAACTATATGGCACATACCATTAGGCTGCAGCGAGACTTGATTAAGGAATACGCTGCAGCCCCCCCCGGAGTCTATGTCGGTCCCAGACAAGAAGGTTTTTGAGACTCGAATGGCCACTCTAAAATCCATCTCCAATACATCTATGCGGCTTCTCTCTCATGCAACGGAGGGAGCCGCTAGCGGAGCTGGGGTCGTCTTGCGACGTCTTTCCTGGCTCCGTCTTTGCGACTTCACGGATCCCTTCAAGACGTCCTTCGCGAACGCCCCTTTTGACGGTTCTGCATTGTTTGGCAAAACTGTTCGCGACACGCTGGTCCAAAGCGAAAAGGATGGGAAGACGCTGTCTACCGTCAGAGTCCGCTTCTCTAATCCCCAAAGATCCTTCTCTAGGAATCAGAGGGGACAAAAGAAGCTGTGGTTCCGTAAGTCTCAGCAATCCCATCCTGCTGCGGACCACTCGTCCTCTAGAGGCAGAGGAGGACAAGGTGGACGCCAGCCCAGAGGCAGAGGGGGGCCGCGTAATTTTGGGTCTAGAGAACCTTTCTCGGACAGACCCGTGCAACAGCCCTGAGGGCTTGCCCGACTGTCCCTCTCTGGAGGCAGTTGGGGGGGCGGTTGTCTGAGCACCTGTCAAACTGGGAGTCCCTTACAACAGATCGATGGGTGCTCCTGATCATATCCAGAGGATACTCCATTCCATTCATAAACCTTCCCCCCAAACCCAGACGTCTCCCCGATGTCCCACCCGATCAAAGGGAGGCAGCGGCTTTGGAGATTTCAAAGCTGCTAAGAAAAAGAGCCATCCAGCCCGTCCCCCCAGATCAGTCCGGATTGGGTTATTACTCCAGGTTATTTTTTGGTGCCAAAGAAAACGGGGGACCTCAGACCCATCTTAGACCTTTCTGCTCTGAACCTGTTCATACCCAAGGAAAAGTTCCGGATGGTCACTCTCCAATCAGTTCTCCCCCTTCTGCGGGAGAACGACTGGATGTGCTCGTTAGACCTCAAGGATGCGTATTACCACATCTTGATTGACAGATGATCCAGGAGGTTTCTCCGCTTCCGGCTCGGAGCCAGTCATTATCAATTCAAGGTTGTTCCATTCGGCCTCACCTCAGCCCCCAGAGTGTTCACCAAGGTCATGGCAGTGGTTTCAGCCCACCTGAGACTCCAGGGCATTCAGGTCTTCCCCTACCTAGACGACTGGCTCCTCACGGCGACCAACAGGCATCAGCTCTGTGTGGCGAGAGATTATGCTCTGTCTCTGGCCCACAACCTAGGCATCTCAGTGAACAAGCAGAAATCCTGCCTGTGCCCCACTCAAGCCCTAGAATTCATAGGGGCCAGGTTAGATACACGAATCTCCCGAGTTGTTCTAACGTCAGTCAGGCTGAACAGCTTGTCGTATCAGGTGTTAGACCTTCTTCGGAGCCCTGCTCCTCTGGCGGAGTTAGTTCTGAGGGCACTGGGGTCTATGTCAGCAGTGATCGGTCTCTCTCTTCATGCCCGTCTGCGAATGCGCATATTAAAATGGACCCTTCAAGTCCAATGGTCCCTGTCGATCCACCCGTTAAGCACGCCAATACCCCTGAGCAGGGACTCCCTTCTGTGGTGGTTACATGCGCAGGAACTCAGAGAAGGGAGGCCCTTTGTGATCCCCCCGGTCGAAGCCACGTTGACCACGGACACTTCTCACCTTGGGTGGGGGGGGGGCATTGTTCAGACAGATCCGTTCAAGGCACGTGGACTTCCCTAGAGACCGCATTGCATATGAATGTCCTAGAGATGAGGGCGGTGCTTTTGGCGTTGCAAGCGCTCCACGACCTTCTTCCCCTGGGGACTATTGCAATCCAGATGGACAACATGTCAGTAGTCTGGTATATAAACAAACAAGGAGGGACCAGATCTTATTCCCTGTGTCGAGAAGCCATGAGAGTATGGGAATGGGTGATTTCCACCAACCGCTTTCTGATAGCAATGCACATTCCGGGACAGTCCAACATATTAGCTAGACAAGCTAAGTCTAGTGCTCCTCACTCCATACGAGTGATCTCTGAATCCGTCTGTTGCGAAGCAGATCTTCCACAAATGGGGTCAGCCTCGCTGCGATCTTTTCGCTTCTCCTTTAAACACAAAATGCAGCGAGTACTTCACGATATTTCCCCCCAGCGGGGAGACCCCCAGAGACGCTCTAGT